>NC_142522.1:41225951-41470951 GCF_964205215.1 Stylophora pistillata
TGTTTTCTTTCAGTGAGATATGACCCAAACCACTTTAATGATATATCGTTTGCTCCATAAATAGATAGCTTCTTAAGTAAAAGCTCGTGATTTATCACGTCGAAAGCCTTTCTAAAATCGACAAAAGCTAAGCCAGTTACCATATTATTATCCATATTAAAGAGCAGTTTTAGTCTTTGATAATGCCATCATCACATCAAATTCGTGGAGCTTTGGGGGTGGGTGTGTCTCGGGGTTTACCCTGAGAGGCTCTGGTTTAACATAGTCCTCATCGTTGCACAGGTCCCCAAAATAATCATTGAGACCAGCAAGAAATTCCTTTTTTAAATATAACTGGGATCTCTCTTACCTTAAAGCTTCAGATTTCTCTTTCCTTTAAGAGAGCTGAGATATTTCTTTCCTCAAAAAGTTTCAAAGCTGACGTTGCGAACGTTAGCCCTTCGTCACAGCAAATGGAGGTAGAATATGTTTATATCATGAGTTAAATGGAGCTACGCAATCGGCGGGAACGTAGTAACGAGAAGATCAAGAATAAATTATTTGAATGAAAAACGTTTGTTGATACCGTGGGTATTTTTAAAAGAGTGCCGATTTGAAAGATAAAAGTTTGTTTTAGAGTTTTGGGGCTTTTCGAACTGCCTAGATGTAAGAAAAGCTCTCAGACTGCCATATGCTGCTTAGAATGATTAGGCAGATTAAAGTGTCTAGCGACTGCTTTTGATGCGTTCTTGTCATTCCTTTTACGTCGCGAAGGTGTTCTCAAAATCGGTCACTTAGTCGTCTTACTGTTTCACCAATGCATTTCCTTTTGCAATAAATGCAAGTTATGCAATAGATGACATTGACGGAGGTAAAGTGGTGAGTAATCTTAATCGACCGATTGGGCCGGATATTAGCAGGTATCAAATTTCATATAAACGCTCCGTAGGGCTGTCTCGGAGTGATAGGCCCTTATCGATTGTGCTAGCATAAGTTTTGGCATAATTTGTAAAAACGAGTATAATTTTTGCACCTTTTCTAAAAGTAAAACTACTGGCATCATCGGCGTATTTTTTTAGTTTTTTGAAGGGAACATTGTCAGAATCATGACTTGCTTGGTCTCTAAGATTGATTGACTTTCAAGTTCTGTCCATGGTTCAGTCTATTTTCATTCGTTTGGGGGAATGGACGAATGTTACCAAGTATACTGCGTCGTTGGTCGTCTAAAGGACTGGGCACTCTGGAAGTAAAAACTAGTTTCGTCCCCACCCGCTCAGTTTGACTTGCGTCGGTAGAAGTAAAGGAGACTCAATGACAAGAATGGAACTGGAGCTTGTCAAAGAGGCGTACAGGGACAAATTCGTTTCGTAGTAAATGTGTTAGGCTTCCGAATAGTCTTCATTCATTTAGCGTTTTTCAGGTAGCAAGTGGCACGCGCGAGGGGAGTGGGAAGGACTATCCTCTCTTATTCATACCCGTTTAACTATCATGTGACTGATGTGTAGAAACTATTGGTTGTATCCACAAAGCCTGCATGGCGTTGCTTCTCTGAGAAGCGTTAAAGATAGGCGTATAGTTTTCTCAAAGAAAAAAAAAGATCTTCAACGAGGCTTATACAAATTAGCCTTCAACAGCATGGCTTTAACAAATAAAAAGTATTTACTATTGACGGCCTTTTTAATAATTCAGGTTGTATAAAACAATCGGACCTTTCAGCCCATTCAGTGATAGGATTTTGACGGGCCTATCATAACAAGGATGCTTTGGCTAAAGAATTCGAACCGGCCGCGGGGCACGGTTCAGATATGTAGTATACTTTGCAAAGCATGCTACGAAATGAAAATATCTATAGGCCAGCTTAAAATAACCACTGAGTGTTTTAGACATTTACTTCAGCCAAATTGCCTAAGGTCGTATGTAATAATAATAATAATAGTAACAATAATAAACAGTTTAACGTGGAGAAACACTTAGCTAGAAGCGAGTTTACAGGTTTTCCACGAAACAACTTAAACAAATAATTCAAATTGAAAATAACGTTGTTAAGAATCCCAACTGGTCGAAGGCAAACCAGTTGGCTATATTACAAGCATGGCCGAGGATTTGAAACTCGGGGCTACCGTGAAACAAATCCAAGTAGTGGCCAGGGCGGGACTCGAGCCCGGGAGCGACGGATTGCATGTCCGACACGCTGACCACTCGACCATGTTGCCTTCCATTTGAGGCAATTGCGAAACACATCTTCGAGTGTCGTTCCTTTCCGAATTGTATCTTCAATTCAAGCATCTACTTTTCCAAAAGTTTTATTGATTGGGATTGGTTTGTTTTCTGAACTTCAAAAACGAAAAAACATTAAGATGGGTAAATAACATGTTTTAATGCCGCCTTTCAAAAGCAGTCTCGCATTAAAATGGTTTACCGAAGTAGTTTCGAATTTTAAAATGATGGTTAATATTTAGGTTTTTATCAGGATTTAAAGGGGGTGGCTCTTAACTACAAGTCTTTTGCTAGCAAATCTTGAAACCCACCTAACTTCGGTTCCTTGATCGACCCCAGTAGGCATCAAAGTTTGTCAACTTTATTTGATCCATGTTCCTTTAGATGGTTTTAAACATGACCATATCTGGTATATCAAAAAATAAACAGAGCTTATCAAGAGAATATGAATATTTTCTTGAGCGTGTCTAGTCAGACGAATCGGTTTAGTTTTCGGATTTTTGCCAAAAAAATTCATCATCGACAATGCGTTTGATGAAAAGTAAAATATTTCGAACGACCTGCAACTGTTATTTGCCATACATTTTAGCTGGCTTTCAAACTCGTCAAAAACATTAGTTTTGGTGATGACGTGACTAACTAAGGCATGACCTACGAAGAGAAGTTTGTGCACGCAATTAGCTGATTCACGAACAGGAGCCGAGGTTTTAACTTATCCGCTTGTCTCAAAACTCTTCCACAAAAGTCATCGCTCGCCACAACAAACCAAACTAACAGAAATATCCTTCGAATCACAAATAGCAATTGAGGTATCTACAAAGCCTACATGGCGTTGCTTCCTTGCGAAGCGTTTGAGATTAGTATAGAGTTTTCTCAGAGGAAAAAGAGTTGCTCGTCGCATGCAAGATCTTCAACGAGGCCTTGAAAAATTCGTCTTCAATAGTATGGCTTTAACAAGTAAAGAGTATTTATTAATGATAGCCGCTTTAATTATTCAGGTTTTTATAAAACAATCGGATCTTTTAGCCTATTTTTGTGGGGCCTATCATGAGAGTGATGCTTTGGCTAAATCACCGGGTGAGGGGTACGGTGCAGACTACGCCCGTAGCGTCACGCGAAATCGATGCAATATATAGTATATTTCGCAACATTCGTGGGATCTCACATTGATTTTTATTTCGTTTATTGCCGAAATAAAAATAAAATAAAAATATTTAGCATAAAATACCCACTGAGTGATTTAAAAATCTACTTCAGCCCAGTTGCCTAGGGTCACACGTGAGGAATTGCGAAACACATCTTCTCCATGGGGTGTCGTTTCTTTCTGTTTTATATCTTCAATGTAAACATCTGCTCTTCAAAATCTTATTTGAAACGTTAACAACCGTTTGCGAGAGGCGCACTCAAGATAGTAGCAAGAGGTTTCGCCTCGTTGCAAGGTCCTTTCTATTTAATTTGGCCCGGCCTGCAGTTGATGAACTCGCCCCATCAAATTAATGTAAAGAGCATGCCCCCAACTCGCTCCCGCATCTTTCAGCTCGTTTCCTTGTGGCAGAAGGTTTTTTAAAATTTCCAGGCGAAACCACAACCTCTTTCGATAAACTTTAAGTTTCCTTGCTGAAAAAAATTATCCTTTACTTTGTATCAAGATAACTTGAGTCCTATCAAATCGACATTTTGCGTGTATCGAGTCGACTTTGTCGAGGTATGGAAAGCAGGCATAAATTGCCAAGAAATACACTGATACACAATCAAAATTTTTTGCAAAGAAACAAGCAAAATTCATCTGACTTTCTGGCGTTTACGAAAACCACCAAATGAAAATGGGACCGAGCTCAACCGGTAATCAATTTATTCTATGGACATGAAATCGTGAAACCTCGGAAACAAAATTCCAGCAGCTCATACTGTCCAAAACGTTCGCGTTGCATTGCTTCAAGAAATATCGAAACAATTCATTAATTTTACAGGCCGTGGAATGTTTCAGTGACGTTAATTAGTGTTGCAGCGACTGCACATTCTTTTTCCCCTCTTTTTCACCTTTATTAAGACCACAAACTTAGCTACAAACATATCATTTTCTTTGGACTATTTTCAAGGCTTTGTCAGCATATTTAACTCTGAATAGGGACGTACTCTGGGTTGTTTAAAAGCGACACCGAAATACTAAAACAAAAGCATCCTTGGTGAACATGAAGTAATCGATATTGAGACTTAGAAGTCCTTTGGGCGAATCTTCATCTCAGACTTCTTTGCAGACTCGTTATTGGTTTTCCAGCGATACCAACGAACTCCCTTAAGATCGGATTTGCCTTTAAGGTACAAGCCATTGAGGTTTGCGTAATGACAACTTTTGTACCACCAGCCACCTTTATAAGAAGAGGCACAGTGCATGCTTGAGCTGACGTCATTATCCCGATCTTTGGTGGAAAATGCTGAGCCATGATGGTAAGTGAAAGAATCCCCAGCCGTGCCTGAAAACGAAGTTTTTAAAAGTTATTATTTGCGTGCGTGCAAAAGCAAATGCTTGGGCATGACGCTACGTATCAAATATCATATACGAGTGAAGATAACATTCTATGTATACCCTTCGTGGGCATAGTAATCAACGAGACCGATAACCACTTTAGCACCTGTGTCAACAGAAAAAAGACCAACAAAGGACTTCTAATCCATTATCAAAGCCATGTTAACATTAGATATAAACGATGATTAATAACAATGCTTGATCGTGCCAACCGCTTTTCATTCTCACCGGATCTTTTCTCAAAAGAAAGTCAGGTTCTGAAAATAATGTTTCTTAAATTGAAACACCTTGAGAGACTTATCGATTCTATTAACAAAGCCCACACTTGTAAACCAACGATGCGTTGTATATGAATTTAAATGTATTTCGCGTGATGCGAACTACAGAAGCTACACGAACCGTCACCTCCACCTTCGCATTGAGGAGCACAAATATTCTGTCATCGGTAAACACCTTACGGACCTAGCAATCTTCACCAGCAACTTGCCATCCTAAACAAATGCCGCGGAAGGTACAAGAACCCTATTTGAGGTGCTTTTAATAAGGAAAAGGAGACCAACTCTGAAAACTCAGAAAGACTCCATTCCAGCGAATCTGTTCATTTAATTATGCACATTCCTTTTGTCTTACTCCATTTCATTTTATTCTGATTTATTTTCACACCTTCCTTTCTTCATACAGCGTCATTGAACCAATAATTTACATTTGATAATGGTGACACGTGGTCGTCGAAACGTCATGTTTTAATCTCGCTACCTGTTATATTGAAATATTATCCTAAATTTTTCGTTGTCAAAGTTTAATTTTACCTGAGTATCGACCCAAACTCAGAAGGTATTTCGCTCTCTCACTCGCCACAGAGAACGAACTGTATTCTGCAAACGCTGTTTTACCATGGAAGTCTTCCAAGTCAACACGAAGCTTGTTACTGCTGCTTGCAGTCAGGCGATGAATCTTGTCCAGTCCGAGCCAAAACTCGCCTTTCAGATTGCCGAAGCCTCGTTTGTATTCATTCCAGTCTCGAACGAAATCTACGGAGCCGTCAAATCTTTTCTGAAACACCGTCCATCCTCCGCCGGCTGCTGTCTGACCACAGAAGACTTCAAATTCACCCAAGCCATCGGGATCGATTTTATACACTCCACTGATCTTTCTGCCAGACTTGTAAGCTTCAGCGCAGTTCTTAAAAACTATAAATAAAATAAAATTGTTATCACATGAAGCTTACATGAATAAAACCAAGCTCCAAATCAAGTAGTTATTAATCATAATTTGTTTAAAAAAAAGACTAGTTTACGGCACTCAAAGCTAACGTTTGCAGCATATCTTTCCCGTTTTGTTTCGTACAGTTTTGGTTCCTCTTCAGTGCATTCAGTTCTTGTTCTAGCCTGGTCAGTTGTTGCTGAGCCAAATAGAGTATATTTTCGATCTTCTTGGAGTTAGGACCGGCGTAGAAATTGTAGTTGACGTTACAGTTGGGTGACTTCGACGAAAGATTAGTCGAGCCACCCAGCACCGTAAAGGAAAAACAACCAAACAAATTGAAAAAAAGTTGTAGGAGACATAGCAAAGAAGCACGTTTGCGAAAGTTGGTTCCCTTTAATGTTGTATATGTAAGCTGTTTAGGTTTAGGTATGTTTACCATTTTCTCGGCATTCAAACCGGTGTTGAAGCATTATAACTGACGCCTTAGGGCGAAGATGAAACGAGTGAATTTACCAAATATAGCAAGGAAAATATCGTCGAATTTCGTAGTCTGAGAATAGTTATGTAATTATTACTTACGTCTGTGGCGCCATTTTCCTGAGTATTCCGGATGACACTTACCGCTCTTTGTTTGTCTTTTTTGCTCCTTGGAAACGTCGACACAGGTGGCCTGAGTCAGGTTAAGTAATACTTGTTAGAAATTCTTCTTTAATTTTTTATGGTTAAATAAACACACAAACCCTTCGCCAACCTCTATTAATTCCATAGCATTTATAGAGGTATGGGCGGAAGAGTGTTCACATCTATCCTATACATGGTCGAGGCCTTGCTCAGATCTAACTTGAAAATATCATTATCACAAAATATACATTTAACTGACCTGAACAGAGCCAAAATACGTCGATCCTTTCTTCCGCTTAAAGTCACCTGGCTTCATTTGGCGAGTTCTATTATTCAGCTCACAAATGTATTTCGCATGATTGCCTTTAGGATGAACATTAAACGACTTGCAACTGTTATTTGCCACACATTTTAGCTGGCATTCAAACTCGTCAAGAACAGCAGTTTTGGTCATGACGTGACCAATTAAGGCATGATCTGCGAAAAGAAGTTTGTGCGCGCAATTAGCTTTAATTTAATAAGAGGTAATTCGGCTTGAATGAGCCGAGGTTTGAACTTACCAACTTGAGTCTCAAAAACTCTTCCACAAAAGTCATCGCTCGCCTCAACAAACCAAACTAACAGGAACACCCTACATATTACAAATACCAATTGAGACATCCACAAAGCCTGCATGGTGTTGCTTCCCTCTGAAGCGTTTGAGATAAACGTTGAATTTTCTCGGACCACAAAAAGTTGCTCGTCGCCTCCAAGATCTTCAACGAGGCCTTGAAAAATTAGCCTTCAATAGCGTGGCTTTAACAAATAAAGGTATTTATTATTGCTAGCCGTTTTAATTATTCAGGTTGTTATAAAACAATCGGACCTTTGAGTCTGTTGTGACTAGGATTTTGAGGGGCTTATCATTGAAATGCGCTTTGGCTAAATCACTGGCTGTGGGGCATGGTCCAGTTTACGACCTTATAAAGTATATTTACATCATTCGTGAGGGCTCACATCGATTTTCATTTCATTTAATGCCTAAATCATGCTGTGACATTGAAATATCCATTAGGCCAGCTTAAAATAACCACTGAGTGTTTTAGAAATTTACAACAGCCCAATTGCCAAGGTCATACGACACACATTTTCGCTATGGGGTGTCGTTCCTTTCCGAATTGTATCTTCAATTCAAACATCTGCTCTTCCAAAATTAGTTAACTCTTATTTGAGACGTTAAAATCTGATTGCAAGAGGCGCACTCGAGATAGTAGCAGTAGTTTACGGCGCCTTTCTGGGTACTCCCGCAGGGTCTGGGTCCGAGTGACTCGGCCGAGGTTAATTTATTCACGTTGCGTAGGTGTACGAGGGGTTTTTAGGGTATAGAGATTAATATATTCATATGGTGTAGGTGTACGAGGGGTTTTTAGGGGTAATTATTCACGTAGAGTAGGTAAACGAGGGTTTTTTAGGGTTAGGGTTTATGATTTAAAAAGTAACGGAACAATGAAATCCAAGATGGCGTCGGAAACAAAGGAGACAAAAGAATCCAAGATGGTGGAAGGATTAACCACAAACAAAATGTTTAATTTTCAAATCAAGATTTTTATTACGTTTGTAATATGTGTTCCACGTAATTCGCCGGTAACAAAACGAAAAAGGGCCTGGGATCGAATGTCGATCGCAAAGCATGCATGGATTGATTGGCTGGACAGGAAGACATGTTGACATACATGTGTTGTAATTTATCCTGTTCAAAAGAGACTAATTCAAAGCTGTTTTGAAGGAAAATGCCACATCATTTTAACTGTTGTGTGCCCCAGTGTACCAACAACTTTAGAAACAAACCAAATCTGGAATATTACAGGATTCCCAAGTGCGAAAAGGCTCGGAAATACTACAAAGTATCGCTTAGAAACGAATCGCTAAAGCTGGATTCTTCCCAAACGAGAATCTGTTCTGAACACTTCGAAGGTGGCCAAAAACTCAGCAGAAATCATCTGCCAACAATATTTCCATGGACAAAAGAGAGAAAATCAAGGAGAGAAATCTTTAAGCATGACTTTGTGCCAAAGAAAAGGAAAGTCTCATCAGTTGTTGTATCTACTACTGATACTGACAGCAGTTACTCTGACAACAATGCCAACATTGTAACCCAAACAACACCGACCTCGACTGAATCACTGCACGAGGATCCATACTATACGAGAGAAGTTCAAATGGTGAATAGAATGTACGTTCCCAGACTTATAAAAATTGAACCCCTTTACAAGAGGTTTAGCAGTTGAGAGTTGTTTTTTTGAGTCAACTGAGTCGATCATGTAACGCCAGATGGTTCCAAATGACACTTTAGGGAGAGCATTGAGATCAGAGTTGAAACCTTCTTTTGGAAATTTTCCATTTGTTTGAGGCTCTCTCTTATCAAGCAAACCAAGATCTGCTTTTTTCTTCATAATATTAGCGCCGTTGTCGGGGTCTCTAAGATATTTCTTGTCAAGGCCATTTTCTACATAGTGTTTTAGCCTATGCAAAACGATTTTAAATAATGTTAATGGAGTTCTAAGCAGACGATTTAATGTATAAAATCTTTAAGTGAATATGTTTTCCATCAGAAATATTAATGGTTTTTATGTGAGCAAAAGAAAGAGCTACGAAAAAGCTGAATTTGACCCTTTACCTGCTGACTAAAGCTGACTTTTTACCACTTGTTTTCGCTCCCCTACAAATCAGCCAGCGCTTTAGCTGTACCACACTGCATGCCTCTACATTTCTGTTTTGCAAAACAGCCCCAGGTATATCGTCTTCAGTTAAAATAAAGCCTTCTTCTTTAGTTTCTGAGAGCTTACTATCATTCGCAATGGACGCCATTTTGATTTCTGTCCAGCCAAACAATCCATGCATGCTTTGCGATCGCAGTTTCAGTCCCAGGCCCTTTTTCGTTTTGTTACCGGCGAATTATAAATGGACTTCTTGATTTCGTTCCTGTGTAATAGATATGTTTCATCATTTTTAAATTGTTCGTTTGGAGATGTCTCCTTGGATTCTCTAATCACTTTATCGAAATTATGAGGTTTCATATAAGCTCTTGCAACCCGCATCATTCTTTTCAAAGATTCCTCATCCGCATGCGAAATAATATCCAAGATGCTTTCTAACCGACAACGGCTACTTTTGGATTGTCCACAATGTAATGTTGTCGATCGACCCTATTCATGGCCATCCTTTGCTTCTGAAACTTCGCGCGCGTATACTAGTTTTGTATATTCCAACACGGCTTTAAATATCTGGTCCCCCTTGTCAACTAGTTCATCCGTTCACTCTGGTCGATATTTGACTTGTAAATAAGTAACATAAGCTAGAAAAGCAGTCGAAGCGTTTGTACTTCCTAAAACAGCTAAAGCGCGCTAAAGTTCCATCCGAGGATATGCTACTTTTCTATACAACATGTATACGTCCTGTATTAGAATATGCGTGCCCAGTTTTTCATCATTCTTTGCCGCAATATCTGTCTAATGAAATGGAAAGAATGCAAAAACGCGCGTTGCGGATGATTCAACCTGACTTAACCTACGCTGAGGCTCTAGCTCTTGACATTGCGTCACTGTACGAGAGGAGGGAGATCTTGTATGATACTCTATTTGATCAGATTGTAAGGGACGAAAACCACAAGCCCCATGATCTGCTGCCTCCACGCAACGAGTCCACCCATCGCACCCGCAGCCAGAGATACTTCAAGCTACCGATTTGTAAGACAAATAGGTTCAAAAACACATTCATCATGGCGAACAGTTTTAATTATTAGTAGCTATCTTAATTATTTGTATCTTGGTTTTTGATACTTCTCTTATTGTATTTTATTGTAGATTACACTTCGCGGCTTTTATTGTAGTTATCTTAGAGTAAGAGATAATTTGTTCCCATTGTAAAGTAAGTCGTATTTCAGTCGGCCCGAGGGCTGCAATGATTTTACTTTCTAATAAAGCTATCTATCTATCTATCCTACAGAATTCAAGTCCACCGCAATGTTGCTCTATGTAAAAGGTAATTCTGAGCAACTTCTCCGCAACAACTGAAGCAAAGCGGGTAATTTTCAGATTATATGAAACATACGGAGACATACGCTTTAGATATTTATGTCATAGAATTAACTTCCATCTTTAGAGGGTCTCAAGGGGTTTAACGTCAGCCGTCAAAGGGCCTAAAATTGAACCGTCAAAAAGGATGAATATGCACCGTCAACCGACAAAAAAGCAGCACAATATCAACTGCTTTTAAAAGGTCTTTCGGATCTCGCTACTTTTTCCCATTTTCGTTGCTTAATGCGCGAAACCTTTAAGTCTCAAAGGTAAAGGATCTTTAAACTGGTAAACATTCTCTATGCAGGTTTTTGTATGCACTTATCTTCTTGTCATGTTCGCTGATTTTCGCCTTAACAGGTAGTTTGAAATATTTTAACATCTGCTTTCAATAGCTTATACTTAGAAATGGCTAACCTCTCAGATAACTTTTTGGTTCTGACCAAAGGCCACGCCCCGGAGCGTTATTCCCACTTTTCCCCAAGTCATCACCGACAAGTTTACATCATGTCGAGCTTCTTAAATACGTTCGTCAGCTTCTATCATGAAATAGAAAAGAAAGCTTTCGAGTGCATTAAGAGAAGACTTTCTGTTAGGGGAAAGAGTCATGGATGTCTTAGCCAACACATCATTGATTTCTCAGGGATCAACGACTCACCCACAATTTGGGGTCGGCTCATATGAGCTCAAGCTCTTCCGACTTCAAAAATGAGTCATCCTCCGTAGCGTTTCAAATTTATACATGGAGCCTTTAGCGTCCTGCAATATTCTTTGACTTTGTAGCATCTCGAAGTAGTCAGTCAAGCGGATCGCAGAGTGGGCGGCCAAGAGCAATACCAGTGGCGGGATCCAGACCTTGAGCTAAAGGTGAGGGGCAGTTTTGTATGTGTATGTACACCTTCCAGTTTTTCTTCCCTCTGAGTTTATTTCTAGTATGTCCATTACACTGAACTTCAGTCATCTGAGACTAAGAAATGGGAAGCTGTCTTGCCATAGTGGATAGAGAGCTACAGACCAGTGAGACAGAGGGCTGTTGGAGCAGGGATCATAAGGCTAAAGCAGGCACATTCTCCCAGCTGTTTACGCACAGCTTAAACCTCTAGCACTGCGTCGTAAGCTTCTTTTTCATGAAGACTTTTAAAGAGATGATGAGTCTCTTAGCTCTACGGGCGCGAGATATTTTTCATCCGACTATATCGTTTGTAAGAAACACAACTATACCACAATTTAATTCCAATGCTAGACTTAAACCAACACAGGTTGACAAGTACGAAAGCGACTTGTAAAGTTAATTCATGGAAAAAGAAGTTTAAGAGTTAGTTAAAGGAGTTATTACGAGAAGCACTGAAGTTTTACGCCCATCTTAAATGTGCACTTTCCCAATGGTCTTTCATGGCGATAATGCAAACTTTGGAGTAAACTCAGTAATTGTTGATGGCTCAAAAAATATGAAACGAAATCAGGAAAAAAGCGATACAGAAACATTTTACAAAGGAAAAAGCAAATTCGTTTGACTCTCTTGTGCTTATTCAGTTTCTTCCATGGACATGAAATTGTTAAGCCTCGCAAAGAACATTTCAGCGGCTCATTTTAAAAAGCTTATCACGCGCTGCTTCAAGAAATATCGAGTCTCTTCAACACCTCGGTGACTTTAATAAATGTTACAGAGACTGTAAATTGTTTTTTCCCCATTCTTTCGCCTTTATTAGGACCAGAAACGCAGCTAAAAATATACTATTTTTCTTTTCAAAGCTTTATCAGCAGCTCTAACTTTAACTTTAACTCTAACTTTAACCTACCGGCTTGCGATTTCTTAAAGAACATGAGAAACAAAACTAAAGCAAAAGCAACCGTTCTCGTAGTTTCTCTCTTTCTAGTCTCTTTCTTCTCATCTTTTGTTCGACACAAAGTAACCAATACTGAACCTTAGAAGTCCTTTGGGCGAATCTTCATCTCAGACCTCTTAAGGGAATCACATCTGCTTTTCCAGTGATACCAACAAACTCCCTTACTGTCGGATTTGCCTTTGAGGTACAAGCCATTGAGGTTTGAATAATGGCAAGACTTGTACCACCAGGCGCCTTTATAAGAAGAGGCACAGTTAGCGCTTGAGTAGGCGTCATTATCCTGGTCTTTTGTGGTAAATGCTGAGCCATTATGATAACTGAGAGAATCACCAGCCGTGCCTGAAAACCAAATTTTAAAAATTCGCCACTTGCATGATAAATTCAGATGCTTCGGCTTAACGCTTCCTTTAAAAAATCATATACCATTTAAGATGAAATTCCTTAAACATCCAGTATGATGCTGGAAATTCGAAACAAAGTTACTGAGTACTTCAATAGGAAACCTACTTTCCTGAAATCCCTTCTAAAAAGGGTTGAAACCCTGCTGCGCTTACTCGTGAGATATGGAGTTGAACACGAGAAAACAAAGTCTATGTCTATAGGCGACCATGTTCAAGTTCTATTTTACTTATCATATTAATACCATAGGCCTCTACTGACCAGAGAATTCGAAAAACAATCCTGAACTGAGAATGATGAGCGCTTTGCGGTTCATACGAGCTGCCCAGTAAGTATTCCAGTTAAGAATATAAAATAACGATATTGGCAAAATGTATACAAGGGAAACTCAACTTTACCTGAATAGGTTTCTAAACCCAGCCAGTATTTGGCATACTCACTCGCTACAGAAAATGAACTGTACTCTGCAAACGCTGTGTTATTTCGAAAGTCTTCCAAATCAACACGAAGCTTGTTACTGCTGCTGGCAGTCAGACGATGAATCTTGTCCAGTCCGAGCCAAAACTCGCCTTTCACATTGCCGAAGCCCCTTTTGTATTCATCCCAAGTGCGGAAGAAATCTTCAGTGCCATCAAATCTCTTCTGAAACACCGTCCATCTTCCGCCGGCTGTTTTATGATCACAGAAGACTTCAATTTCTCCCAAACCATCGGGATCGATTTTGTACACACCACTGATCTTGTCGCCAGACTTGAACACTTCAGCGCAGTTCTTGTAAACTACAGAATCAATAATAATGTTAATAAATTCATAAGCCTCACCAAATCTGTTATATCATCTCTAAAGGACAGATTCTGCCAACGTTTTTTACAATGAAAGGTCTGATTGCTTAGAAGCCTTTACTGGCTTGCTCCGCACTAGTTTGGTTCCCTTTAATGTTACATAAGTAAGCTGTTTAGGTTTAGGTATGTTTACAATTTTCTTGGCATTCATACCGGTGTTGAAACGACTGAATTTACCAAATATAGCAAGGAAAATATCGTCGAAACTCGTAGTTTGAGAATTGTTATGTAATTATTACTTACGTCTCTGACGCCATTTTCCAAAATATTCCGGATGACACTTACCGCTCTTTGTTTGTCTTTTTTGCTCTTTGGAAACGTCGACACAGGTGGCCTGGGTCAGTTTAATTAGTGCTTGTTAGAAATCTTTCCGTAGTTTTTTATGGTTAGATAAACACAAAAACTCTTGGCGAATCTCTAATTATTCCATAGCATTTATAGAGGTATAGGTGGAAGATGTTTACACTTATCTTATAAATGGGTGAGGCCTTAGTCAGATCTAACGTGAAAATAGAACTATCACAAAATAGACTTTAAACTGGGGCAGACCTGAACAGAGCCAAAGTACGTCGATCCTTTCTTTTGCTTAAAAATCACCTGGTTTCATTTGCCGAGTTGTGTTATTGAGCGAACAAATGTGCTTAGCATGATTGCCTTTGGGATGAACTTTAAACGACTTGCAACTGTTATTAATTTCCCATACATTTTAGCTGGCATTCAAACTCGTCAAAAACATAATCTGTTAAGAGTAGTTTGCGCAGGTAATTATTTGAAGGACGAACAACAACTCATAAAGTAATTTAGGTATTTACTTACCAGCTTGAGTCTCAAAAACTCTTTTAAAAAAGTTCTTCTTTGCCACAACAAACCAAGCTACCAGGAATATCCTACAAGTCACAAAAAGGAATTGAGGTATCGAAACTTGCATGGGATCGCTTCCCAGCGAAGCGTTTGAGAATACTATAGAATTTTCTGGGAGAAAAAAAAAAAAGCTCGTCGCCTCCTACGAATTCACAAAAAGCAATTGAAGTATTGAAACCTGCATGGCTTTGCTTCTCTGCGAAGCGTTTGAGAATACTGTTGAATTTTCTGGGAGAAAAAAGAAATAGCTCGTCGCCTTCCAGTACTTCCACGTGGACTGGATGAATTTCCTTTTGAGAACATGCCTTAAAACGAATAAAGTTTACTCATTATTGATAGCCTTTTTAATTATTTAGGCTGATATAAAGCAATCGGGCCTTTTAGTCTATTTTAAAAGGTTGGACATAGTAAGTTTTGTAAAGAAAAGAATATGAAGCAGGGCCTCTCGTATGAATGCTTTGGGGTCATTACTGGCAACCGGGCATGGTTGACAATGAACTAAATCTTCGACAGTCGACCATCCTGACGTCATGTGATATATATACAAAGATTGGATCTAATATGGTTTATTTTACTCCATTCCTGGGGAAATATGCGGGATTTTATCAAATTTTGTGTTAAATAACATAAATAACATTTAAAAACAAAACATCTAGTCTTAAAATTGGCACTGAAATATTTTGGAAATTTTGATTAATGCGTCAGCCTGATACATTTCTCTGAGTTCAAGTGTGATGCAATGTCGAAAGATGATTTGTCGGCAGTGCCTCGGCTTCCTTTCCATGACTTTAATAATATTTTCAATTCAAACAAAACTGCTCTCCCAAAATTTGTTTTCTCTTATTTGAATCGTTGACATCTGTTCGCAGGAGGCACAGTAGGGAAAGTAACGAGGGGTTTCGCCTCTTTAATACCTTGACGAATTCTCCCCATCAAATGTGAAAGGTTTACCCCAACCTCAACCGGTTCACGCCTGAATCTTTTAACTCGTTTCCTAGTGGTAAATCGAATGTTTTCCTTCTCTGACGATGCAATGGTTTTTTTCAATTAATACGCAAAATGCTTGCGAAACCGTAAGGAAATTTGATAAACATGGATATCCAAGCTATGTTAAATCATACGCGACTGCACGAGAAACATCCATTCGCTATGGTACACCCTTCATTATGAAACAAGTTTGACACTTTTTGTGCTTGTTTTCGGGACAAATTCATGTTAATTCACCATACGTACAACTTTGCGTAGACCGTAAAACTTAGATTGCAAGTTTCTATAATCCCTCGCCATCAACTTAGACACCGCTGACGGTGCGCGGCAGTTGTTTTGTTCTAGAAACAAGCTCCATAATTATCCATATATATATATATATATGTATTGAGCACTATACAGCCAGCTAAAGCATCTGCTCCAGATACATATATATACATATATATATAGAAGTAGAAACTTGTAAGGGGTCCCACAAACAATGCTGATCAGTCTCAAACGCGCTGCTTGGAGGATCACTGAAGCGATCTTGGGCTCTCGAAATAACGTAAATGAAGGCAGAAATGTGATGGTCAAGACGCCAACTCCAATGTAGCTTTGTTGGTTTATTAGCTCGACGTTTCGACCGTCTCGGTCTTCCTCAGGAGCATACTAATTACATGAGCAATATTCAAATTTAAAATTCGTGTCAACGATAAACATGTCATGAAGTAATAATATGGTGTAAAAATAGAATAGATAACAGCGAAACGTGTTATAGTGACTAAAATAGATAAATTAAGATAGTTATAATTCATGTAGTAAGCTTATTGATAGTAGGATTGAGTCTTAAAATCCAATAATTTTCACTTGCTTTTCTGATTTCTTGATTTTGACTTCTAACTTTTTCAATGACCGTAAGTTTAGAATTATCGATTCCACATTTCTTAAAATGTCTGACAGAGGGTATGTTTTTATGTCCACCTATGATGTCGCTACGGTGTTGATTGCCACGATGGTGAATTGTGTGACCTGTCTTGCCTACGTACTGATCGTTACATTTGCTACATTATATCAGCTATATCACATTGCTAGTCTTGCATGACGTGTGTTGTCGCAGTGTTATCGTTTCTCCTGTAGTGCTGCTTTTAACTGTCCCTTAATTGTCCCTTAATTGTCCCTTAATTTTAACTGTCAGTTAAAAGCAGCACCGTTGACACGAATTTGAAATTTGAATATTGCTCGTGTAACTAGTATGCTCCTGAGGAAGACCGAGACGGTCGAAACGTCGAGCTAATAAACCAACAAAGCTACATTGGAGTTGGCCTCTTGACCATCACATTTCTGCTTTTATATATATATATACATATATAACTAACTGCAGACAGTACTGTTTCGGCCTTCTGGGCCTCATCAGTGCAGTGCTAATGCTAGGATGGAGGAGAACCAATATGGTCACCCCAAACGATCCAACCTTTGTGGTATCGTCTAAGTCATGCCAGAGTGCTCAAACTAGAGTACACTAGCGAGCATGCGCAATTGCAGAGCAATGACTCATCCTAGTTAGAGTGCTCAATTTGGACATGAAAGCAAAGCTTTGTATGCCAAAGAGCTATATCTAACATATATATATATATATATATATATATATATATATATATATATATGTATGTATAACAATTTAACAGTCTTCGAGCCAACAGAGACGCCGCGCCATTAGGATCCAAAAGGATTCGCAGTCCAAACCTCGATAATTAATAAGATAAGTGGTATAGCATAGAGGACGGACAACTTCGAGCGAAGGAAGACATATATTCATTAAAAAATCTAAAAAGTTTAATAAAAAACGTTTTGGTCCGAGACCTTCATAAACTGCGTTTTGGTTTTATGGAAAACTCTATCGGAAATGCTCTAAAAACCAAATTATCTTGGATTACCCCCCACTGACGCAGCACCATAGTCGCAGTTTATAACTGTCAGGACAGTGTTGTTTGACATTAGGGCAAAGGTAACAACCTTCCTATCGATCCCTTGGAGAGTCTTTATTTAGCCCGATGGGCTTCGATGTTTGAATCCCGTAGTAAGGGCAAAAGGATTATGGGTACCTACAAAGCGATTTAGCCAGAATGGGTGGTAAAACGGAGCGTCTCACGGATCAATGCAACGGAATTTGGAAACTTTTGCCGCTCGAATGGGTAGGTAATAGCTAAGCGCTCTCGTGGGTGGAAATTAGAGGGAGATCGGTGGTTTTTTTTTGGAATTTATCCGGCCTTCGAGTAGCGACGGTTGCTGTTCGGGACCGGTTGAAGTTTCCAGCCTTGAGTTTTTCTTTCTACAGTTGACTGGTAACACCGTACGCGTTACAAAGAAAGTCGCCAAAACAGCGTTAAAAGGACCGTAAACGACAAAGCAGCTACGGAATAAAGGTAAGGAGACTTGATACGATATATTCCTCGCCTTTATTTTCCTTGTAATTGTTTATTATTTTTTATAATGTTCCCTTTTATACAGTTGGATAGTAATATCGCACTCGTTACAAATAAAATCGCCGAAACAGCGTTAAAACGACCGTTGGTGACAAAGCGGCGTCGGAAAAAAGGTAAGGAGACTTCACACGTTTTATTCCTCGCTTTTATTATCCTTTGAAATTTTTTCTTCATTTTTTTATAGTTTTTCCTTTTTTTAACGCCCCTCGCTTACGCTTAAAATTCGATCTCATTATGTTAGGTATTGCCGTTAATGAACTTTAGACTACAAAATCACGCACAGTACGCTTGGGCCGCCTGCGGTCAAACTGATACAAGCTGTACTGTTATGTAGGTGCCTATGAAACTTTCTTTTTGCTTGTCTAAATATCTAACCTTTTCGTAGAGTATTTACACTAGTTTCTTTATCGCTCGTTTTCGCACCCTTGTGACAGGTGACTTACATTGTTCACGTTTCGTTAGAACGCTATACTTTTTTTCCCACTCGGCTATTAGTTTCTGTTATTGTCTATTTTCAAGCGGTTCTTATTTATCCTTTCGAAGATATAGTCTTTCTGTGAGTTTGTTTTTGGGTATTTTAGGTTACTTATGTCTTTATATCGGAATAAAAATACTACGACGATAAAAATACTACCGTTGTTTAGAATATTAGTTCGTATGTTAGAATTTAGCTAAGCTTCTTCCCTATAATCTTCAGATTTCAGTTTACAATAAGTACTTGGATACCTCGACTACGTTAAATAAGACGATTCAAGGTTTGTCCGTGATGTTACTACAGCGGTACTATAGTAAGCGATTAGTAAGGTCGCCGGTTGTCACCAATTTGACGGGTGATAGCTCAACCACGAGGGCGGCCATGTTTTCGTCTCATCACAAGTGTGATGCGTAGTTTTCCATCAATGCAATCCTCTGGCCATCTGCATTTGTAAAGGAGAAGTTAAGTTGTTATCTGAAGATTAAAGTGTTGATCTTGCAAATAACAACGGTAGTATTTTTATCGTCGAAACTCCTTTGGACCTAGCAAGTGCGACGTTCGCGAGCAGCCACACCGTGAAATAAATCCTCGCTTCATAGCATCATCTTCACTTGCGAAACTTACAGTTGTCGTTGAAACTTTCTTCGCTTGTGTCGGCCGCTAAAAGCAGCATTAGAAGAGTTATTATGAAAAGCACTGAATTTTTACGCACGTCTCAGATGTGTGCTTACCTAATGGCTTTTCATGGCGATTATACAAATCTTAAAGTAAGCTCAGTAAATGTTTGTTGCTCATAAACTATGAAACGAAATCAGGCAAAACTTGCCAAGAAGTATACCGATACAAAAACCTTTTACAAAGGAACTAGCAACATGAGAAGACACAAGTGCTTTGCACTGCAAGTATTACGCCTGCTGGGCTCGTCTCTTTCGGGTGTGATAATCCCGTATTTAATCTCATTTAATCTCATTAAATATGTCATGGGACGACTAGCTCAAGATATCAACACCTTCGAGCTAGCACCTGGATAATGTGACAATTTTAATTAATATTCGAATGTCATGGTTTTTGGCCGCCAATCTTTTTTTTGCACATTCGTATTACAAACGCGTGATTCAGTAGCAGTAGAGATGGACCGAGTAAGGTTTCTCGCCCTTCACTCGGATCATCAGCCCTGAATTAAGTCCACAATTGAGTTAGTAGATTCTTAGTACCAAAGTTTGTAGATCAACGTCGACACAATATTTTAAGCGATCGACTACTTTCGGCTGCAAAATGGCCGCCAATGCTCTAACAAGAAGTCTTCAAATGCAACAGACATTTTTTGTTCCTCGTTTGCGTTGATAACCACTCTGCTTCACCGTTCTTCTTCGGAAAGCTCTGAGTTCATTTCGCAGCTGAGGTATTTGCTGGACACAGTAGATCTCCTTAACATGTCTGTTGACGAAGAAAACGAAAGCCAAGCACACAAAGAACAACCACGTGGTTCACTGCGCTTAGAATTGCCAAAGACACCAACGAACAATACGTCGTCATCTGTGGTCATGACACCCACAAACAGTGGAAACTCGCAGAGAGCTGAAAACAAGAATGTTTCCCGAAATCTAAAGAAGATCAACGAAAAGGAAGATTTGGATACTCCAGAAAAGGTGCTGTTGATGAAGCAGCGAAACAGTCGCGTTATCAAGGATGTGCATTGCGTGTGCGAAAGATACAGGAAAAGTTTGGCGATGGTGCTTCGAAACATGTGTGGATTTGGCAACCCAGAGGCGAAGGCCATCGTCAATGAAATTGTCGAAGAGGTTGCTGTGAAAAGGGGAGTGTGAATTTTTATCAAAAGTGCTATTAAATTTGGCTTTTAAAAAGCTAGGACTATTTCCAGCTTAACTAGTGCGAGGTTTATATTTACATAAACGGATGGCGGTCCTGTAACTGAAGTTCTGAGTATTGCTAATAAGTGTCAAGTTTTCTTGGCTAGAATGTGATCATAACTCTCTTAAGCTGCACCTTTTTGGGTATAATATGTGAGCCCATGATTATCATTACACTAGAAATACGTTTATAGAAATCGTGACCTTGGGAAGCCGAGGGGAAGCATTTTGAATAACATCAAACCAGCCACTATCACATCCATGGGTGCAGTATAACCCAATGTTTTATTTAGTTAAAGATAACTAACTTAGGATGCACTTTAGGTGGCACACCCACGGGTGCAGTGTAACCCAATGTTTTATTTAGTTAAAGATAACTTACATAGGCTGCACTCTAGGTGGCACACCCATGGGTGCAATATAACCCAATGTTTTATTTAGTTAAAGGTAACTAAGATTGGCTGCACTTTAAATGGCACACCCCTGGGTGCAGTGTAACCCAGTGTTTTATTTAGTTAAAGGTAACTAACCTAGGCTGCACTTTAGGTGGCACACCCATGGGGTGCAGTGTAACCCAGTGTTTTATTTAGTTAAAGGTAACTACGATAGGCTGCATTTTAGGTGGCGCACCCATGGGTGCAGGTAACCCAGTGTTTTATTTAGGTAAAGGTAGGTAAGATAGGCTGCACTTTAGGTGGCGCACCCATGGGTGCAGTGTAACCGAGTGTTTTATTTATGTTAAGATAACTAACATAGGCTGCACTTTAGGTGGCACACCCATGGGTGCAGGTAACCCAGTGCTTTATTTAGTTAAAGGTAGGTAAGATAGGCTGCACTTTAGGTGGCGCACCCATGGGTGCAGTGTAACCGAGTGTTTTATTTATTTTAAGATAACTAACATAGGCTGCACTTTAGGTGGCACACCCATGGGTGCAGTATGAATCGGTGTCTTATTTAGTGGAAGATAACTAAGATAGGCTACACTTTAGGTGGCACACTCATGGGTGCAGTGTAACCCAGTGTTTCATTTAGTTAAAGGTAACTAAGATAGGCTGCACTTAGGGTGGCACACCCATGGGTGTGTTGTAACCCAGTGTTTTATTTAGTTAAAGGTAGCTAAGATAGGCTGCGCTTTAGGTGGCACACCCATGGGTGCAATGTAACCGAGTGTTTTATTTATGTTAAGATAACTAACATAGGCTGCACTTTAGGTGGCACACCTATAGGTATAGTGTAACCGAGTGTTTTATCTATGTTAAGATAACTAACATAGGCTGCACTTTAGGTGGTACACCCATGGGTGCAGTGTAACCTAGTGTTGCTCATGAGTGACTGTAACCCAGTTGTTTCTAGAGAGTGCTACTCTTTAAGTAGTATAAAGACCTTCAGACATTCTCTTTATGACAATGAAATTGTTGAGAGGAAACATTGACTCTCCAGCGTTTACGAAAACCTCCACTTTAAAATGTGGCATGACTCGACCGTTACTCAGTTTATTCCTTGGACATGAAGTTGTTAAGCCTCTCAAACAAAATTCCAGCAGCTCATTTTAAAAAGCATACCACGTGTCGCTTCAAGAAGTATCGAATCTCTTTAACACCTCAGCGACGTTAATAACTGTTACAGGACATCGCATTCTTTTTCTAATATTGTTTCGCCTTTATTTAGAACCCAAATTCAGCAAAAAATATACAATTTTTCTTCTTAAAGCTTTATCAGTAAATGGTTTGAACCCCAGGGGTACCATGTGAAAGTGTAATGTGATCGTCTGGGTGATTGTAGTCCTGAGAAGGACTGTTTTCGGTGGTGGTGACTGACGTTTCGACAACCTGTGAAGTCATCATCAGAGTCTAGTGAATAGTTGTCTGTAGAATGTTCTTAGTCCAGTCCGTGTAAAATGATTGGTCAGTTCTGCTGCGATGTTATTGGCTGTAAGACTCAAGTGGCGTAAGTCGGTCGTGATTTGTCTGTTTCGATCCGTCGGTAAACTTAGGCTGTTGTAATGTTAATGCAGTAAATGGTTTGAACCCGGGGGTAACATGTGAAGGTGTAGTCTGATCGTCCGGGTGAGTGTAGTCCTGAGAAGGACTGTTGTCGGTGGTAGTGACTGACGTTTCGACAACCTGTGCGGAAGTCATCATCAGAGTCAAGTGAATGATTGTTGTCAGTAGAATGTTCTTATTCCAGTTCGTGTGAAATGATCGGTTGGTTTTGCCGTGATTTTATTGGCTGCAAGACTCAAGTGACGTAAGTCGGTCGTGATTGGTCTGTTTCGATCTGTCGGTAAAGCTAGGTCGTTCTTTTTCGGTCGTTTGTGATGTTTATGTCGTGAATGAGTCGTTTGTATGGAGCGGGTAGTTTTTGACATCTGTTTAGGGGAGTCTGTTCTAAGTTAGTAAACCAGCTTTCCAGAGTCAGTCGTTGAAAATAGTCAGTGCTGTAGGTTAGGCATTACGCAGAGTCTCAGTCAATGTTGTGGTTGGTAAGTCGATGGTGTTCAGCAATGTGATTGCTGACATCACCTTTCCTCGTCGCCCGTCTGTGTTCAGTCAGTCTTGTTGTGAGGTTTCTGCCAGTCTCACCGATGTAGGAGGCTTGGCAGTCGGAACAATTGATCTTATAAATCGTTCCCTGTCTGTTCCTCGGTTCGTCTTTGTCTTTAACGTTGGTTAGTAACTGACGTAGTGTGGTGATGGGTTTGTGGGCGACGCGGATATTGAAGGGTAGTAAGATGGGCGAGATGTTTTCAGACATGCCTTTTATGTACGGTATGGTTGCTATAGTGGTAGGGGTTGCGGTGTCGTTTGTTTCGGTAGTGGTAGTGGGTCGGTGAGTGTTTCGTCGGATGACGTCGTTGTTGTAGTTGTTCTTCGTAAAAACACGGTGAAGGTATTTGTTCTCGTCGGATAAGCTGTCTGTCTGAACACAGACGGGCGACGAGGAAAGGTGATGTCAGCAATCACATTGCTGAACACCATCGACTTACCAACCACAACATTGACTGGGACTCTGCGCAATGCCTAACCTACAGCACTAACTATTTTCAACGACTGACTCTGGAAAGCTGGTTTACTAGCTTAGAACAGACTCCCCTAAACAGATGTCAACAACTACCCGCTCCATACAAACGACTCATTCACGACATAAAAATCACAAACGACCGAAAAAGAACGACCTAACTTTACCGACAGATCGAAACAGACCAATCACGACCGACTTACGTCACTTGAGTCTTGCAGCCAATAACATCACGGCAAAACCAACCGATCATTTCACACGAACTGGAATATGAACATTCTACTGACAACAATCATTCACTTGACTCTGATGATTCGTGGGATGAAGTCGTCGTTGCAATGCGTAACCTACAGCACTAACTAATTTCAGCGAGGTCTTCGCGTGGCGACGGTTGGCGCTCGGGACCGGTTGAAGTTTCCAGCCTTGAGGTTTTCTTTACACAGTTGAATGTTAACACCGCACACGTTAAAAGAAAGTCGCCAAAACAACGTTAAAAGGACCGTAAATGACAAAGCAGCTACGGAAAAATTTTTTCTTAATTTTCTTTATAATTTTTCCTTTTTTTAATGGCCCACACTTACGCTTAAAATTCGATCATAATATAAAGGTAAAGGTAAAAGGTAAAGGTCTCTATTTCTCTAAACAACATACGTGTTTAGTTACAAATTTAAGGTTGAAATCAGACAGGCGCCTCTGGCAGCCGTGTTTAGTCCGTAGCGATTTCACCTACCCACCCAACCCGCCCCAGGGAGGACATCCATCACACAGTAATCTCGTGCGTGGGAAATTAATGTCTCCTACTCCAACCCTGCAGGAGACGGGACCTCCATTTATTCGTCCCTATCCGAGAAGACTAGAATATCTAACCATTTCTTGATGTTAAAGAAAGGAAGCATATTCTTCTCAATTAATTTTTAAGACCCTGAGTGTGACCCTGAGACCTCCCGCACAGCAGTCCGGCGCTCTCCCAATTGAGCTAACATGGCGGCGGTTTAACCAGGCATAAAATGTCAGGTATTGCCGTTAATTAATGAACTTTAGACCCCAAAATCACACACAGTACGCTTGGCCGCCTGTGATTCAAGCAATGATCCTCTCTTCCGAAATTAGTTCTCACTTATTTGAATCGTTAACATCTGTTTGCGGATCTGCATGCGGAAGGCGCACCGGAAAAAGTAACAAGAGGTCTCGCCGCTTTAATACCTTGAGGAATTCTCCTTATGAAATATAAAGGGTTTACCCAACCTTAACCGATTCACGCTTGTATCTTTAACTCGTAAAACGTAATTAACAAGTTTCTAGTCTCTCTCGATCGACTTAGACAGTGCTGACATTGCGCGGCAGTTGTCTTGCCTCAGTAATATGTTTCATAAACATCCTCATATATACTAGTTTCCGTGAGCAATTAATTCAATGGCAATAATTCCTATGATTCTAGAAGTTAAACTTTGTTCATCTTGGTAATGAAAATAAGACGAGTGACCTTGTTTTTCAGTTTCGAACGAACTCTAGGTGCCATCTGAATAACTTCCCAAACTTAATATGATGTCATTTCCCCGTTCAAGTTTCGGCGAACTTCCAGCATAGCCAGCCAACATTTTCGAAAATTCCAAATAACAATGCTCAAAAAGCAGACTCAATAATATGAGAAAATTCATGATCAGACGCTCCTCGTCAAAATGGCCCATCAAAGTAGTAGCACAGGTTGAAATGATGGTTGATAGCTTAGCGTTTACCAGGATTTATAACGGAGGGGGGAGGAGTGGGTGGCATTTAACTACAAGTCTGTTGCGAAGCAAATCATGAAACTCACTTAACTTCGTTTCCTCGATCGACCCCAGTGGACATCAAAGTTTGTCAACTTTGTTCGATCCATGTTCCTATCAAATTGTTCGAAACATGATCATATTTGGTATATCGAAAATAAACAAAGTGTGTCACGAGAATATCATCTGGTCCGGATCATTTTCGACTCTTGCTAAAAAACTTTATCATCGACAATCTGGAGCATGCTTTTGATGAAAAGTAAAATATTCTGAAAATTAAATGTCTATAAATGCACGTTTCCTTGTTCTGCTCACCACATGTTTATCAGAAGTGTATTTCCATGCTCCAGATCTTAAATAAATATTAATCTCTGTCCTCTCCACGAAAATTTGTCCTCGTAAGTTAATATCTTCCGGGGAAATACGAACCTTTGAAATCTCGCGGGCGTTTCCTCGGTCGTAGAATAGCACTAACAACATAGGTCGCAGGCCGCAGATGGGTCCTTTTCTTAAGGTACGAATCTCAATCGATGCAGAGCTGTAGTTGCAAAATTCGAACTAGTTTATAGTTCATAGTTCATAGAACAACTACTCGGACCTAAGTTAATTTTTTCTGGCACTTGTCAACTTTTCATTAAAATTTTAACCAACCACGCAACCGCTTGCACTTTGTCTCTCGTTTTTCCAGTTTCAAAGGTGCGTTGGATATGAGATGTTGAAGTGGCTGTAATAAATCTCACATCCAACGAGCGCGTGTTATAAACTAAATGGGTGGAAAGTACGTATCCTCTGTCGACTTTTTAGAGAGATGGTTTACTAGGCTACCTCCACAGGTGAAAATGACATACGATTCTACAAAATAAAGCAGCATTAAAAGAGTTATCATGAAAAGCACCGAGCTTTTTCGCACTGCGCTTGCTTTAATTCATGGCGTCTTTCTGGCGATTATGCAAATTTTGGAGGTTGGCTCAGTAACTGCACGTTGCTCAAAAACTATGAAACGAAATCAGGCAAGAATTGCCTAGAAGTATATCGATACGAAAACAAAGAAAGAAAGAAAAAAAAAAAAACCTTTTACGAAGAAACAAGGAAAATGCTTCTGACTTACTTGCTTTTACGAAAATCCCCAAATGAAAATTTAGCATAACTCGACCGTTACTCAATTTATTCCACAGACGTGAGATTTTAAGCCTCGCAAAAAACATTACAGCAGCTCATTGTAAAAAGCCTACCATGAAAAACGTTCGCATCGCTTTAAGAAATATCGAAACTCTTCATCATCTTCAGCGACGTTAATTAATGTTACAGCGACTGCACATTCCTTTTCTAACATTGTTTCGCCTTTCTTAAGACCATAAACGCAGCTACAAATAGACAATTTTTCTTTTTAAGGCTTTGTCAGCAGCTCTACTTTGAATCACGACCTACCGGCTTGTGATTTGTTTAAGAACAGCAGCAAGAAAACTAAAGCAAAGCAACAGTCCTTATAGTCTTTCTCCTCGTAGTTTCTTTTTTCTCATCTTTTGTTTGACACAAAGTAATCGATTTTGAATCTCAGAAGTCCTTTGGGCGAGTCTTCATCTCAGACCTCCTAAGAGACTCAGGATTGGTTTTTCAGTGTTACCAGATAACTCCCTCCCAGTCGGATTTTCCTTTGAGGTACAAGCCATCGAGGTTTGAGTCATGTCATTTCTCGTACCACCAGGCGTCTTTACGATAAATGGCACAGTTATCACTTGAGTGCGCGTCATTATCCCGACTTTTGGTGGAAAATGCTAAGCCATCACGAACCGACTAAAAGAATCACCAGCCGTGCCTGAAAACCAATTTTTAAAAATTCATCATACAAGCAGCCGTGCATTATTTTTCTCATTATATAAACACTTTAGGCCCTTACTGACTGGAGAATTCGACAAATCGACAAACAACCTGGGAGTGAAAATGATGAATGCTTTTGCTATCCATAAGAACCGCTCAGTAAGTAGTCCAGGTGTAAATAACAGAATACTAGGCAAATTTAAGTAAGCAAAACTCAATTTTACCTGAATAGCTTCCCAAACTCAGCCGGTATTTCGCATTCTCACTCGACACTGAAAATGAAAATGAACTGTACTCTGCAAACGCTCATGTTTTACCATAAAAGTCGTCCAAGTCAACACGACGCTTGTTACTGCTGTTTACAGTCAGCTTGTCCAGTCCGAGCCAATATTCGCCTTTCAGATTGCCGAAGCCCCTCTTGTAGTCATCCCAAGTGCGGAAGAAATCTACAGCGCCGTTACATCTCTTCTGAACACCGTCTTTCCTCCGCTCACTGTTTAATGATCACAGATGACTTCAATTTCTCCCAAACCATCGGGATCGATGTTGTTCACACCACTGATCTTGTCGCCCAACTTGAACGCCTCAACGCAGTCCTTGTAAACTACAGAATCAACAATAATATGAATAAGTTCATAAGAGGCTTCATCTTATGAAAGAAAACACCAAATCAATTATTTCATCTCTAAAGGACAAAATCTGCAGACTATTTTTGCAATTTAAGATCTGATTTCCCAGAAGCCTTTTCTGGCTTCCCCGCATCGGTTTGGTTCCATACATTTAATGTTCATGATATGTGAGCAGTGTGAAATGTCGGCTCAGGTATGTTTACAACTTTCTCGGAGTACAAACAGGTGCTTAAGTAACAACTGATACTTCACCGTGGAGACTGAGGTATCGAAACCTGCATGGCAATACTTCTCTGCGAAGCGTTTGAGAATACTTTAGAATTTTCTGGGAGAAAAAAAAATTACATCGTCGCCTCCCAGTGCTCCCACGAGGACTGGATCAATTTGCTTTCGAGAAAACGCTTAAAAAAAATAAAGTTTATTTCTTATTGATAGCCCTTTCAATTATTTAGGTCGATATACAACAATCGGGCCTTTTAAGTCTATTTTTTATAAATGGTTGGTCATAATAGGTTTTGTAAAGAAAAGAATACGAAGCAGGGCCTCTAAAATGAATACTTTGGTGTCATTGCTGGCAACCAGACATGGTCGACAATGAACTTTGAAAGTCAACCATCCTGTCGTCACCTGAAATATATGCAAAGTTTGGAGTCTAATATAGTTTATTTTGCACCATTCCTGGGAGAACATAAGGGATTTTATCGAGTTTTGTGTTAAATAACATAAATAACATTCAAAAAAACGAAAACACCTAGTCTTAAAAGTCAGCTTTCAAATATGTTGGAAATTTTGTTCAACACATCAGCCTGATATATCTGTCTGAGATCAAGTGGGATGCAATGTCGAAAGTTTTTTAGTCGACGGTGCGTCGGCTTCCTTTTCGTGAGTTTAATGATATTTTTAATTCAAACAATGATCCTCTCTCCCATAATTAGTTCTCTCTTATTTGAATCATTAACATCTGTTTGAGGGAGGCGCACTGGAAAAAGTAATACCTTTAATACCTTGAAAAATTCTCCGCATTAAATGTAAAAGGTTTATCCTAACCTTAAACGGTTGACACCTGTATCTTTTAACTCGTTTCCTAGCGATAGATCGACAGTTTTCCTTCTCTGACAGAGCGATAATTTTTTTTAAATTAATCTGCAAACGGATTGCAAAACCGTAAAGAAATTTGATAAACATGGACATTCAAGCTGTGTTAACTCTTATGCGACTGCACGAGAAACGCACATTCGCTATGGTACACCCTTCTTTATGTAACAAGTGTGACACTTTTTTATGTTTATCCCCGCAAAAGATTCATGTTACTTCACCCTACATATAACTTTACGTAGACCTTAAACTTGGATCGCAAGTTTCTAATCCCTCCGACGATCAACTTAGACACCACTGACGGTGCGCAGCAGATGTCTTGCTCTAGAACAAGTTTCATAATTAGCCTTATATAAACTAGTTACTGTGAAAAAGCCTTTCAATGGGAATAACTCTTATGATTGTAGAAGTTAAAAACTTGGCACATGTTGGTAATGAAAATAGGCGTGCGTGGAAATGAAGTTAGAGTTGCGAGACGAGATGAAGCCGGCGTTGATTGTTTTGTTTTCCCTTTCTCTGGGTTCTTTCTCGGGAGTTAAAAAATCTATTCCCAAAGAAAAAGTAGGCAGATCTTCATCGGCTTGTTCACTTGTTGCCATGTCAAGTTTAATTTTTTAGCGGAAGTTTTTCCCGTTTTTTTAATGAAAAATGGTGAAGTAATCTCGCGAGAAAAAAATTTCTTCTATAGAATCGTATGTCATTTTCATTTGTGGAAATAGTCTAGTGAACCATTTTTCAAAACAGCCGCACTAGGAAGCCAAAAGAGGAGACATGCTATCTACACATTAGGTTTATGACACACGCTTGTTGGATGTGAGATGGCTAGAGCCAATTCAACATTTCATATCCAACGCACCTTTAGAATTCAAAAGACGAGAGATAAAGTGCAAACGGTTGCGCAGTTGTTTAAAATGTTAATGATGAGTGAACAAATTTGCATAATCATCAACGCACATTTCTCCCAAAATTCCAGTGGTTTTTATAACTATTCTATAAATTATGCCAAAAGATTATAAACACTTTATATCTCTAAATCCTGTTTCTAAGATATCTGAAAATCAACCATTATTTGAACCTTTGGAACTACTTCAGTAAACCCTTTTGATGAGAACCTGCTTTTAATAGTCGTTTTTTTACATATCCCTTGCCTTGAAATTTTTGGAATTCTATTGTAGCTGGGGAAATTTATTCAAAAAAGTTGTCTTGCTGTTGTTCTTTATAAGAACAACAACAGGAATACTAAAGCAAAAGCATTCTTATAGTTTCTTTCATTCTCTACTCATCTTTTGTTTGATACAAAGTAATCGATATTGAACATTAGAATTCCTTTGGGCGAATCTTCATCTCAGACCTCTTAAGAGACTCATATCTTCTTTTCCAGTCATACCAACAAACTCCATAAGTGCACCTGCCATCTAGGTACATGCCATTGAGGTTTGATACATGACAACTCTTGTACCACCAGGCGCCTTTATGCCAAAAGGCACAGTTGCCTCCTGAGATGGCGTCATTATCCCGATCTTTGGTAGAAAATGCTGAGCCATCGTGAACACCCAAAGAATCACCAGCCGTGCCTGAAAACCAAGTTTTAAAAATTCATCACTTAAATGATAAATTCAAATGCTTCGGCTTAACGCTTCGTTTTAAATATCATATATCAGTTAAGATGAAATTCCTTAAACATCCAATATGATGCTGGAAAATCGAACAAAGTTACTGAGTATTTCAATAGGAAACTTACTTTCCTAACTTCTTAGAATAAAAAAAAAAAACAGATAAAAACCCCGCTGCACTCACTCGTGAGATGAGTTGAACACGAGAAAAAAATTCTATATCTATAGGTGACCATGTTCTATTTTGCTTATCATATGGACACCATGCATAAGTCCTTACTGACCAATGAATTCGAAAAAAAAAACCCTGGACTGAGAATGATGAACGCTTTATTATTCATACGAGCTGCCCAATAAGTAGTCCAAGTGTGAATTGAAAAGAACAAAATAGGCAACTTGTATACCTGAATAGCTTCCCAAACTCAGCCGGTATTTCGCATACTCACTCGCCACAGAAAATGAACTGTGCTCTGCAAACGCTGTTTTACCATGGAAGTCTCCCAAGTCAACACGAAGCTTGTTACTGCTTGCAGTCAGGCGATGAATCTTGTCCAGTCCGAGCCAAAACTCGCCTTTCACATTGCCGAAGCCCCTTTTGTAGTCATCCCAAGTGCGGAAGAAATCTTCAGTGCCATCAAATCTCTTCTGAAATACCATCCATCCTCCGCCGGCTGTTTCATGATCACAGAAGACTTCAATTTCTCCCAAACCATCAGGATCGATTTTGTACACATCCCTGATCTTGTCGCCAGACTTGAACACTTCAGCGCAGTTCTTATAAACTACAGAATGAATAATAAAGTAAATAAATCAATGATATCATGTTAAAGGACAAAATCCGCTAATCCTTTTTTTGCAATGAAAGGTTTGATTTCCCAGAAGTCTTTACTGGCTTGTTCCGCGTCACTTGGTTCCCTTAAATGTTATATATGTAAGCAGTGCTAAATGTCGGTTTAGGCAGGTTTACAATTTTTTTGGCATTCAAACCAGTGTTGAAATAATAGCACTTCACGGCGGAGATCAAACGGCTGAGCTTACCAAGTGTAGCAAGCAGTTTCGTCGAAATTCGGAATTTGAGAATTGTTATGTAATTAGTACTTACTCCTATAACACCATTTTCCAAAATATCCCGGATGACACTTACCGCTCTTTGTTTGGCTTTTTTGGTTCCTTGGAAACGTCGATACAGGTGGCCTGGGTCAGGTGAATTAGAACTTGTTAGAAATTGTTCTTTAATTGCTTTGGTTATATAAACACAAACGCTACGCCAAACCCTAATTATTCCATAGAATTTATAGAGGTATGAGAGGGAGAGTGTTCACAGCTATCCCATACATGATCGAGGCCTTGCTCAGATCTAACTTGAAAATGTTATTATCACAAAATATACATTAAACTGACCTGAACAGAGCCAAAATACGTCGATCCTTTCTTCCGCTTAAAATCACCTGGCTTCATTTGTCAAGTTCTGTTATTCAGCTCACAAATGTGTTTCGCATGCTTGCCCTTTAGGTGAACATAAAACGACTTACAATTGTTATTTGCCATACATTTTAGATGGCATTCAAACTCGTCAAGAACATAATTTTTGGTCATGAAGTGACCAACTAAGGCATGACCTGCGAAAAGAAGTTTGTGCGCGCAATTAACTGATGCACAAAGAGAAACACATATTAAGGTAATTTGGCTTGAATGAGCCGAAGTTTTAACTTACCAAGTTGAGTCTCAAAAACTCTTCCACAAAATTCATCGCTCGCCACAACTAACGAAACTAACAGAAATTTCGTACAAATCAAAAATACCAAATGGGTTGGCCTCAAAGCCTGCATGGTGTTGCTCCTTTGCGAAGCGTTTGAGACTATCGGAGAGTTCCCTGTAAGGAAAGCAAGTCGCTTCTTGCTTACCTGAACTTTCTCATAGATGTGACAAATTTTCCCTCGATAGCATGTCTTTACTTAATTGAGGTTATTTATTATTTATAACCTTGTTAATTAATGAATTAAAGAGTCAAAATAAGTTTGATGATCAAAAGGACGGGTTGCCCAAATGAAAAATGATGTGGCCATATCCTCGGCGCGGTCTACAGCACACTCATAACCAGAAATCCTTTACAACATGGTTGCCAAAATGGCCGCGAGCATGCGCTAAGCGCGGAAACGTGGATTAGATATGGCTGCGGAGTATTAAGGAAATAATGGGGAAATAAAAATATTTTGCATTTTGTGCCATTACTGTTAGAAACTCAACGTTCCCCTTCATCCGGCAAAATAGATAGAGTCAAGTTCGAACCGTATTTCAATCGTAAGAAAAGTGAGAAAAAACTGGTTTCAGACGGGGCGTTTTCATTCCAACAACCTCCTATAATAACCGCACTTTCCTCTTTCTCTTATCCTTAAAATAGGGTTTACCTTCATAGTTTCTTTATGTAGACTTGAATACTCGAACAAGATTTTAATTACAAAGATCTGGTTTGACTGTACAAAAAAGGAAACAAACGTAAACAAAACGAAGCGAAACGAAAATACTACAGTGACAACATACAAGATTTGTGGACTCGCAGGAAACGTGAAGAAAACATTCATGAGAAAAAATAAACAAACATTTAGGACCGAACTTTGACTTCTCGAGGTCCGAGCACATGGTCCATACCATAATATCAACAATACATGACGTAGATTACCAGTCCCGCGCGGACTGAACACGGGAAACGTTTTGTAACTTACACTTTAGTCTGCTACGAGGAAACGGTTGCACTGATTCGGTTCCCCATCGTCAATTCCGAAAGATAAGAAGTTTAACTCGCAAAGAAGACGTTTTTTCGCTCCAAAAACACCCCTTAAGACGGTGCCTTTTCAATTTGTAAAGTGATATTTTTCAGAAATGCGAGATGCGAGTAAATGAAGCCACTAATTGGGCAAAAATGCTCTTTCGAACGGTTTTTTTTCTTTTTCTTCGCCCACCATTTTGTTTTAACACATCTTAATTGCCTAAAGATAAAAAAGCCGCCGTACAAAATAGTCGGTTAAAAAAAAAAGCGCGAATTTGAAGGAAACTATAACTAATATTAAATGCCATGTCTGATATTAGAACTTAATTTCAACCTTGGAAATTTTTTCCTTGTGAAGACATTGAAAGTAAGGGCTTTTCCTTCTTTTCGATCTACTCTCTATGAAATCTGCAGAACTAAGAGCATTTAAGCTGCGGTAATAGCCTTTCGAATGAATTTTCATTCGTCCGTCGGTCCGTCAAATTGAATACCGAGATTTCTGGTTATATAAAGCCTGGAAGTCTACAAAGGGATGATGCAAATCGCCAAATTTTCGCCAATATTCATAGAGCCCGTGTCTCAAAGGCCTCCAAATTTTGAGAAAACAAACATTCGTGATACTTGTGAACATTTAGTTGTCATAATATGCAAGATATGTCTGGTTAAAACTTCATCGGGAAAAATCATTTCTGTCCGCCGGCTTACTTTTGGCGTGCGAGAGCAGGATTTTTCTCGTCCATCCGAATTTTCTTTGCTCGAGGGAAATGGTTTTGAGCGCCGTTTTTGATCAAATGTCTGTGACTTGTATTTCGGGTTCGGTTAGAATGGCACCAATTTGGAGGACATATGGTTTGAACGATAAATCATCCTTCCGTTGCAAGTAATGAAGCCAGCACTAAACCTTTTGCCCCTCGCGATAAATACATTTTCATTAGCGTCACTCTAAAGTTAAATAACACGAAAGTGTCATAAAGTTAGTGAGAAGACAACCATAATGACGGTTTTAAATTTCATGTAGGCTGTTTGCATAAATACAAAAATTCATTTACACCAAGATACTTTCATTTTAATGTAAAGTACATACTTTAATGCTATTGTGCAATCAGTTTATGACAATTCTCAGCCACGTAAACAACATTTGAATTTTCAGTTAAGTTTGTGTTCCAGTAATTGTCTACCATTCTCTTTCCTCGCGGTTTCAGTAACGCGGGGTGTAGATTTGTATAGAACTAAACCACTGAGCGCATTTCGAACACTTATATTCGGCCCACTATTAACAGAATTTCCTGGCGATAATCTCCCAATAGAATGCCTTGACGTATTGCTTCTTCCCGTCCAAAACGCGAAAGACCAGCGGGAAAAAAGGATCCGTTCCTTCGTAGCAATTCGCACGATATTTATTCCATTTCTTTTTACAGTAAGATGTATCATTTTGTAAATTAGTGAAGTTTTGGTCAAAGGATTATAGTTTGATGCGATCGTGGTAAAATTGGACAGTGCGAAAACTTTGCCAACTTTCGGTTTGCTTAAAATTAGAACTAGAGCGATTAGAAATTAGAATTAGAGCAAATTAGTATATTCGAAATACTCTAATTCGCTCTGGCGCCACCCCGCCCTTAAGAAGCTGTCGCGCTTCGTATTTACACACCATTGCACTTTAAAATAGCACTTAGCTTGTCGCACTTGTGATAAAGAAGCTGTCCAATTTTGTATTTACACACCATTGCACTTTAAATAACACCTGTCGCACTTTGTGATAAATTATTGTTCTATGAGCAGTCCCTCCATTTCGGCCTCCGTCGAGTCAAAAATAATCTATATATCAATGAAAAAAACCTTGCTGTAAGCGAGCCGCGAGGAACTCTTGGAGTGACGCCGTGCGTCGCAGGAGCTTCATGAGTGATGCGCTCGAAAAGTTGGTCATCAGCCATTTGAAGTATTGACAAACGTTGACACGTATAACCGCTTGTTGACAGATTTTTTGTTATGAGGGCAACGCACAACTCAAACTCTTTAATCCGTAGTCCCTATTTCCGAGCGCCTTATTCTTGGAGCTCTAATATCAATTTATTTTTCACTTCTTTTTTTTTTTTTTTCTTGGCTTACGCGACGGACTACTCGTAGTCTAGTATAAGGATATGGGCCAATTTTTTTATTTACATCAACAAAACATTATTATTTAAACTATAGTTTCCAACAGATTTTGGTAAAATATTAATACGAATGCGAGTTATCTACAAAAACATATTTTCGAACTGAATCCTTTAACTCGCCAAAGTGTGAATTTCGCTGATACTGGGGTCGGAATGAACGCTGGGATTGGCCAAGCCAGTACCAGGTCGCTCGAGTGGCATGTTGTTTCGCACGGCCTCGATCCCATATCTTTGTTGCTTTTGTACACTTAGTGTAGAAGATGCAAAGCCCAAAAAGCTTGGCATATTGCTTTAATTTTGCCTGTCTGCAAACTTTTTTCTCTTTCTGATGGTTCGAGGTGATCATTAACCTGTGCGCGAATGTGAGAATAACCGCAATAATAACGAAAACCTTTTTTTTTCAATTCATAGCTCGTAATAAGTTATTAAACCTTCCGTTCCATTTCGTTCAGAGGCAACAACCGAACGAATTACTTGCATTTACGAGACCCAGATGATATATTCACCATTGTTGTTTACATAGCTTCAAGGCCATGAAATTGCGCATCGTTGCGATAAAAATTCTGAAACTCGAATAATTTAAGGACAAAATCTTCGATTGAAGAATACCCTTGCACTTGAAATAAAATCTGCCAGTCCAAATAATAGCCAAAGTGTCCCAAAGCCTTACCTGAAGTTAACAAGTTCTGTTTTCCTTTTCCAGCCGCGGTTGTCTTTGCGCTTTTGAGAATTGCAGTTTTCGTTTCCAGAGCTAATTTGAGCTCCAAAACGTCTATCTTGATCGGAATGGACTACTCGGCGCGAACCCACGAATTGGAGATAAAAGGTTTTCGTTATAATTTTGTACCTTTCGGGATGTCTATGGTCATTTTTATATTCTCACACAGATCAAAGATCTCCTCGACCCATCATGGAAAGAAAAAAAGGTTTCCAAGAAGAATTTGCCAAACCTTTTTTCGCTTTACATCGCATACAGCAACAGTAGGATCGAGGCCGCGCGAAACAACATACCCCATGAGCGACCTGGAACTGGCACAGATGCCATAAGTAGAAATAAAAAAGAAGCCTGACTGTCAGCACAAAAAGTAAAGAAATTCGAAGCGGAAGGGCGGAAGAATCTCACCAAACAGATAAAAGGCTGGTTGTTTAGGCAATCTTCGTCGCTCGCACACGATCGGCAGCTATTAAGTTTTATCACGGCGTGCTTAATGTCACTATCGCTAGGCTCAAAAATACAAGTTTGGCTTTTTTACATGTAAATAGGAGAACGGAAAAGTTGAAACTCTTGTGTTGACTGTTTCTTTTTCACGGAAAAAATCGGAGGACAAATATCGACGCGGATGGGGGTTATTGCGTGCTAACTGTCCTGTGATTTTGCACCCCGTGACGTAAAGTAACCAATAAAATCGCGCCAAAATTAATGGGTGGGCTATAACAAAAATTAAGCAAAGGCTATCAAGAGAATATGAAAATTCTCTTGAGCGTATCTAGTTAGAAGTATTCCCAGTGCTCCAGATTATAAAAAAATATCAATATCTGTGCTCTCAACGAAAAAAAAAGCCTCGAAAGTCAAATTGCCTCTGAGGAGATACAAAGTTTTCAAATCCCGCAGACGTATGCTCGGTTGGAGACTGGCACTAGCAACGTAGGTCCGATCAGTTGCTCTAAGAAAAAAGGATTGGTGTTCGGATCATTTCTTCTTGCACACAGTTTGCAACAATAGCTCTACCTTGATTGAGATTCTTACCTTTAGAATAAAGACCCATCAACGAAGTACAAGTAAATTTACTTTTCCTGGCACTTGCTAACATTTTATCAAAAGTTTTAACAACGTGCAACCGTTTGTAGCTTTGAATTCCACAGGTGCGTTCAATATGAGATGCTGAAGAAGCTATAACCAATGTCACATTCAACAAGCGCGTATCATAAATCAAATGGGTACATAGCATGTATCCTCTTTCTGCTTTCCAGAGCAGCTTTTTTTTTAAGAAAAATGGTTGACTAGGCTATTTTTACAGGTGAAAATGGCATACGATTCATCACAATAAACCAGCATTAAAGGAGTTATTGTGAAAAGCACTAAATTTTTTTCGCTCATTTTAATCTGTGCTTGTCTAATGGCTTAATTTTTCATGGCGATGATGCAATTTTCGGAGGTTAACTTAGCAATCACTCGTTGCTGAAAAACTATGAAACGAAATCATGTAAAAATTGTCGGGAGGTACACCGTTACGAATATTTATTTCAAAGAAACAGGCTAAACTCATTTGACTTCTTTGTGCTTACGAAAACCACCAAATAAATATGTAGCGTAACTTAAGCATTACTCAATTTATTCCATGGACATAAATCTTCGGGCCTCGCAAACAAAATTCCAGCAGCTCGTTTTTGAAAGTTTAACGCGAGGAACGTTTGCGTCGCTTCAAGAACTATCGAAACTCTTCAACAACGTTAATAAATGTAACAGCGACTGCATATTCTTTTTCGCCATTGTTTCACCGTTATTAAGACCACAAACTCTGCTACAAATATTCAAGTTTTCTTGTCAAGGCTTTATTAACTGATGCACAAACAGGAACACATAAGGTAATTCGGCTTGAATAAGCCGAGAATTTAACCTACCAACTTGAGTCTCAAACAATCTTCCAAAAAAGTCATCGCTCGGAACAACAAACCAAACTACCAGGAGTATCCTACAAATCAGAAATACCAACTGGGTTGGCTTCAAGGCCTGCATGGTGTTGTACCTTTGCGTAGCGTTTGAGAATACCTGCGAGTTTTCTGTGAGGAAACTGTAAGTTGCTTGTCGCCTCCCTGAACTTCCTCGACGATTTGATAAATTTTCCATGGAGAGGATGTCTTAATTAGGGTTATCTATCTTTGATAATCTCGTTAATTATGTATAAATTAAAGATTGGGGCCTTTCAATCTATTTTAAAAGGATTTTCAAGTCATAACAAGTTTGCTGATCAAAAGGACAGGTCGTCTCAAATTAATACCACTGTGGCAATATCCTCAGCATGGTCCACAGCACACTATAAAGCCCGGAAGTCTACGAGGAATAACACAAATCACCAAATTTTTACCAATATTCATAGAGCCCGATATACTGCCTCAAAGGCCTCCAAATTCTGGTAAAACAAACATTCATATTGTAACCATGAAGCTGTCATAATATGCAAGATATGTCTGGTTAAGATTTCATCGGGAAAAAAACATTTTAGTTCACACGTTTCGTTTTGGTGTGTGATAGCTGGATTTCCCTTCTCCATCTGTCCCTTTTGTTTTTTTCGAGGGAGACTATTTTGAGCGCCGTTTTTATGTGACTCGTCTTTCGGGCCCGGTTAGAATGACACCAATTTAGAGGACATATGGCTTGAACAAGAAATGATCCTTCCGTTTCAAGCCAGCAGTACACCTTTTGCCCTTCAAGAACGCAAGATAAATTTTCATTAGTGCCATTTTAAAGGTTGAATAACAGGAAAGTGCTATAAAGTTAGCGAGAAGACAACCATAATTACGGTTTAGAATTTAATGTAGGCTGTTTGCATAAATACAAAAATCCATTTACACTAAGATACTTCCTTTAATGTAAAGTGCATTCCTTAATTCTTTTGTGCAATCAGTCATGACAGGTTTCCTGTATTCTTCAAAGGCAAAAGGTTTAGTGGCGGAGGCGTCAACCAAAACGCAAAAGACCAGCTAGAAAAAGAAGGGATCCGTTCCTCCGAAGAGATTCGCGTGATATTTTTTTTTTGTTTTTAGAGAAATACACCAAATACATCATATTATGAATAATTTATTCATCTACTGTACGCTATATAATTGTTCATACTCAGTTACTCATTGACTGAAGATGGCATATGCTACCAAAAAAATGTCTTTCAAAAAAGTTGTGCATTTCTTACAATGTCTATCACACTTGCTATTGAAGGATCGTTCTCATATACGACACTTGCTATTATTGCAACCAAATACACCAATATACTTTCATTTTAATGTAAAGTACATTCTTTGATGTTACTGTGCAAGGGATTATGACAGCTCTCAGCTACATAAACAACATTAGAATTTCAATTAAGTTTGCTTCGCGGTTTTTAGCAAAGCGAGATGTAGGTTTTCATAGACCTAGACCATTGAGCGCATATTCGAACAGTTATATTCGGCCTGCTCCTAACAGAATTTCCTGGCGTTTATCTCCCAATGGAATGCCGTGAAGTATTGTTTCTTCCCGTCCAAAACGCGGAAGACCAGCTGCCAAAAGGATCCGTTCCTTCGGAGCAATTTGCACGATATTTTTTCCATTTCTTTTTAAAGTGAGATGTATCGGTTTGTGAATCAGTGAAGTTTTGGTTTTAGTTTAATGCAATCGTCGGAAAAATTTTAAAAGAGCGAGAATTTTGCCAAATTTCGGTTTGCTTAAAATGAGAAAATATTCCACAATTTGCCTGGCAGGAATAGAGCCCAGTCAATCATTATGAAAATACAGTTTGAGCAGGTAATTTGAAAATTGGCAATTTATTCATCAATGTCAGTTAGGTTATAGTGATTGGAATTCGGGTGTTTTCTGAACTTCAAGAAAACTTCCCTTTTCACGCGAAAAATGATTCAATTTACAAGCTGATCTCCATAAAATACCACTATAACAGGAATTTTTGCCAGAGTCTTGTTTCTCAGTTTGGTTTCTTTCGCGGAAAGTTTGAGGATATATAATTACATGATTCCATTCAAGTTTCAAAAGCAACTTAAAACAATTCTTGCATTCTACAGATTTTTGACCACGATCCTGATATTCAATAGTGATCGTGTCAAATTTACTACTTTCCCTGGTACATAAAAAAGGGAGTTTTAAGCACTTTCAAAAATTTTTTTCCGAAGGCCTTCGACCATATACATGCCCACCTATGCCTGGCTGCCACATACTGGGTGATAATAGTGAAGAGCAATCTTTAAAAAAAAAATAACGCCGGCGGAGATTTCTTTCGTTCTCGTGACCAGTGGCAATTGTAGTAATTGCGCTGCCCTCGGTCAGTACGTCGTGACCTCAAGTCAAATATACTTTCCCCTACGGCCCTCCCACTCAATCAATAAGTAAAAAGTACGCGTGTTCGGCTCGCAAGAGACACTGCGCAGGTGCAAATTAGCAACGTGCTCTCGAATAGTCGTTGTCAAAAAACTCAATTGTACCTGAATAACTTCCCAAATTTCATTGATATTTCTCCTCCTCACTTGCCACAGAAAATGACTGGTATTCTGCAAATGCAGTTCCACCACGGACGTCTTTCAAGTCAACATGAAACTTGTTGCTGCTGCTTGCAGTCAGGTGATGTATCTTGTCCAGTCCGAGCCAAAACTCGCCGTTCAGATTGCCGAAGCCCTCCTTGTATTCATTCCAAGCTAGGAAGAAATCTACAGCGCCGTCAAATCTCTTTTGAAATACCGTCCATCCTCCCCCAGCCGTCATCTTATCACAGAAGACTTCAAATTCACCCAAACCATCTGGATCGATGTTATAAACTCTAGTTATCTTGTAGCCAGACTTGGAAATTTCGAGAGAGCTCTTAGAGCAGCAAGCGCAAGACATTTTAACTAACATTTATTACAATTGTATATGTAAATTAGTTCCCTTTTAGGTTTGATTTTATTGTATAGTTCTATTACATAATTTGTACACCTTTGCAATTCAGCTTCCAGCTGCCATTAAGGTATTCTTCATAATAAACGTCTATCTATCTATCTATCTATCTATCTATCTATCTATCTAGAAGCTACAAGAGAGAACTTTCGATTTTATGTCATTGGGATTACAGCCTAACGGAATCTAAATGGGGATCTGGAAAATAAATTTTGCTTCCAGCAACTTAGAATCTCTGTAGAACATTCGGTTCTAATATTTTATCCATGTCGATAAAACTTAGCTTTTTCTTATCAACCTACTCAGAGATTCATAAACGAATAATTATCCTTATCTCTGCAAATCATGCCTTTTGAAAACGAAAATATTTTTAAGAATTAGTTTTTAAAAGCAATTGATCAGCAATTGGTCAGCATGAAGATTATCATCACCATCTTTCGCCGTAGTCTTCTTTGTTATCAATCTTTTGGAGTCTGGTTCCACATTTGCTTAATAATCACCATAACTTTACCTCTGAGAGAAGCTTTTTGTCTGTTGTTGGTTTTGGCTAGTCTCTAGGCTCATTGACAATTTTAAGCTGCCACATTTTCCTTCAGATTGATTGCTTGTAGCTATATGCACTGAATTGTTATTGTAATAAGTACTTATGTGATTGATGACTTTTTCCTTTGTATCCTGGATGACACTTTCCGCCGTTTATCTGTTCGTTTCTATCACGGGAAACATGGACGCAGGTGGCCTGGGTCAAAGTCAAGAATGTGTTTTCCAGTTTTGAAAGTTTTTTTAAGAATATGGTTAGTTAAGTTAGTCAGTTAGCAAGTCATTTCAGTATAATTAAGCCATTCGTTTATATTTAGAATGTAGTTTCTATATGAATTCAAGTTCCGGAGTTATTTAGGTTTACGCTGTTGCCATAAGTTTCCGAATTGTGACAGTCTTGTCTAACTTCCTCAAGTGGACGTGCTAAGTTTGTCTACCGACCTTTCTTTGGACTAAACGAAAGATGTTGTTTTGGCCAACGTAGTCAGAGGTTGATTCAGGTAATGGGTAGCATTATGATGAAGTATTTTTTTTTCCTTTCGAAAGTCTCGTAAAATTGTTCTAATAGCAAATGTTTAATCTCCCAATTGAGGTCAGCCAGCTGGCATGCCCACCTGTATCTATCAACAGTGAATACGTAACCATGTTCGTTGGAGCTTCCTTAGTAGAGGGTGGAGAGCAGAGTAGAGAAGAACTGGTGTAGACAGTAAGTAAGTAAGTAAACTTGATTTAAGGAGGGTAGCCCATTTAGCTGAAGGGCTGTTATCCAGAGGGGTCCTGAGACAGTGTGCAAAAGCATAGAGTTGAAATGAGTGTTTATGAACACAAGTCAGTGAGAGGAAGTATTCAGTGAGAATCAAAGTGTAAGAACCTAAGAGATTAAATAAAGTTATACAGAATGAGGTCAACTTGAATGTAAGTAGGTGACATTTCGGGCGTTAGCCCTTTGTTACGGGTTTTGCCGCCTTTTTTTTTGTCAGTGGGCCCTGGGACCCACTCGGTCAGCTTAGCTTCTCAGGCCCGTTCGGTTGAGAGTTCGTGTGTTGCGTTTTTTAGTTTCGGTAGGTTTCACTTTGTTACCTCAGTTTGTCAGTTTATCATTCATCGCAGCACCATCCATGAAAGTTTTCATTCTTCCATTATTTTATTGTTTTCTCCTTGTCGTATTTTCTGTTTTCTGTTTTCGTTTCATCGTTTTCTGTATTTTATTTACATGTAGTTTCACCATTCGACACTGAAGGTAGATAAACATCGGTTTGCACACTCTTCGTGTTTCGGTTGAACACTGCGCTGAGAACGCGACACCCTTCGCCATTGGCTCATTTATGACTTGACCAAGTAAGGCATAATCTGCGAAGAGAAGTCTTTAGGTGCAATTTGTTTATGTAAACATGATAAAATTAGACTGGTTCGAGCCGGCTTTATTACTTACAAACTCGAAACTTAAAAACGCTCCACAGAAGTCTCTAATTGCCCCAACGAACAAAACTAAAAGAAATATGCCAAAAATCACAAAGCTCAGCTTATTAAGACGCAAGCCTTGTATGTTTTTTCTTCTCTTCGAAGCCTTTAAGAATACTTGCTGCAGACCTCGGCCTCGTTACCAGCGCAACCTCCTTGTGGACAAAGTTTCCTTCGTAGGTATCATTTTAACATAAATTATTAAAATTTATGTTCAAATGAAACCTATGCTGCTTCCAATTTGATGTAACCTTTAACAAGTTCAGTGAACATAAATATAATATCCGATGCCTTGCTTATTAAAAAGTTAAGAAAACATGTATTTGGCACGATGCCACAGCTGTATACTCCTCAGATGGTTGGAGAAATGTTCATCAGCTAAAGAATATTCAGCCCTGTTGCCTCACTTTCATTCAGTGCTTGGACACAAGTCGGGAAAACTGGGTCGGGTACATGTACTCGAGGCTCAGTTAGTAGCAACCATCTAACAACAAAAAGGTGTCTTTAAAGTATCCCATCGCTAAGAGATTATAAACAGTTTATAATCTCTTGCCATCACATTTCTAAAAAAGGAAATTCCCATGAAAACTCTCCAAAAAAATAGCAGTAAAGAAAGGAAAAATATTTATAGACTGTTCGAACCGCAAAAGAACTTCTATTTGCTTATTTTATACGCTTTGTATAGAATGTTTACAAGACTACCAGTTAAGGCCCCTGTCGATACTATAGAGTCAGACTGGTTTCTGACTTAAAATACTGTGCTTTTATCCCGTCGATTTAAATCTTGAAAATATGCCATAAGGTTTGTAAATCGGATTTGGTTATCCGCTTCCATTATTGTTAGTGGTGGGCTCGAAGTTTTGCTTTCAGATGCACAGGGTAAGCTCTACAATATTTATATAGAACTCGGCTCACAGAGGTTCTTTGTCTTCCAATGACAAGGTATACACTTCTCCTTTACAAAAAACTTCTTCCTCTCTCACAGCTGATCGTGACTTGTCACATGCAACCAATCTACTGCATCACGTAAGATTCCTATTTTCGTCTTAGAATAGTCGTCCAAAAAAAAAAACAAACAAACCGAAATGAAAAACCAAATGAAGCTTTCTCCTCTCCCTTAGAGAGCGGATTGAGAGCTTCATGTACTATTTAAAAAAAGAGCAGCAGTGTTTCATCGGGTTTAAAAACACGAGAAGTAGCCGAGTGTTTTTAGACCCGATAAAATACGTGTTGCGAGTTTTTTAAATAGCTTCAAAGACCCGTGCCTCTCTAGGGATTTTTCTAAACGTGATTTGAATGCATTAAAAGTTAATTACATACAGAGGGGAAAAGTGCTCCTTGTTCGGCTGCTGTTAAAGTTCAGAAAGCTTTTCCTTGAAATGTTGTGAACAATGGGAAATTGTAAAAGAACGAATTTCTGTTCTAACAAGAATTTATCAGGAAAATAAACTTTGTTGTTTACTGCGTTTAATGTTTTTGTATGCTGCCTTTTGGGGAATAATTTGGTATTATAATTAACGTGATCTTTATATAAAGATCTCTAGTGATCTTTATGTAAAGATCACAGTAATCATATTTTCATTTATTTAATAATTCAGTGTGATTTCGTTGTTTATGAATTGTACCCCGATTTCCCCTGAGACCGAAATCAAAACCCTCTCCGGGCTTTTCAGAATGATCATTCTGTACCGGCTTTAGAGGTTAATACACGTGATCGATTTGCCTCGTGTGATAGGCTAATAAGTTCATGACTTATTAATGAGTTTTTGAAACGTTAATAATGATAGCTGTAATAATCGTGCCGTAGTTCCATTTCCGATCCATAATGTCTAACGGAACTTGAAAGATTCTTTTGAGCTTCTTAGAGGTTCAGTGCTAAAGAATGGAGCATAAAATTAACAAAAAAGCAATTCGCTGTGTAGAAGGGTAGAAGTAACTAATGAATTCGAGAAATTCGTGTTTTCTTTACACCAGTAGGCTTACTCATCGATTAGAAAAAATGTGCGCGCATGTATTGCAACTGTGCGAGTTTTTTTTTGCTTTCGCCAAAATCAAGAGTTTACTCTTGAGCAAAATAATATAAGAAGGAAATCACTGATAGCTTAAAAACAGGTGTTATTTTTCGAATTTTCTACTCGTGAATCGTGGATCGTTTCTCCGTTTCACTAGGATTTCATGGTTACTATCCTCAAGATTGCGAGAACTAAGTCCTAGGTTTATGATTGACTCGCGCTACACTGAAATGTATTTATAACATTCTTTGTGCCATTATGTGTGGTAAAAAGCTGACCACGGCCGCAAGCCAAGCACTGTTGTAAAGTTGAAGTACTTGTTCTTGTTTACGGCGTTATCAGAGAGAGTATTGACGGGTATGCCAGTCCGTAGCTCCGATAAGGATCAGCGCGCCTTTTTCAGTCGTCATCGTGTAACGTTGAAGAACACACCATTTTACCCTAAATATATCCTTGACCCAAGAATGGGAGCACAGACTCGTGGCAAATACCTTTACTGGATATGTTTTTACTTCTTTGTTTCCACTCAGTTCAAGCTGAATTTCATAATCATGACGGTTTTGCTTGGAGCTGTTCTTGTGGCTTTGTCAGTACAAAATATATTGTGTGCAAACACTGAACTTTGTTTTTATTATGAACACATGTACATGCAGGGTACATACTTTTTCTGAAGTGTAGTGAGAACCAAATTTTGGGCTGAATAAATGCCCCCAGTGACCTTAATTTGTTGTATTTCTTTCTGTAAAGCCTCAAAGAGCTTGTGAGTAAACACAGCGCCACAATGAATTTGATTTTCTTGGAAACATCAGTTGTGATCTATTTCGTTTTTGCGTGTTAGTTTTCACCGGGCGGTCTACGCGTGAAAATATTAGCGAGAGTTGTGAAACAGAGGGTAAAATAAACATTCGTTACTCTTCAAGCGGAATTATATGTGAAAGTTCCCAAACAATAATTTTTTAATATACATTGAGCCTCAGAAGTCCTTTGGACCAGTTTTCAGCTCACACCTCATAACAGACTTAAAATTATTTTTCTAGTGCCAACAAATAATTCCCTTGTGGTCCACCTGGCCATTCAGGTTTGAACGGTCGCACGCATTGAACCACCAACCGCCAGCATAGAGAGAGACAGAGTTACTGCTTGGCGAGGAGTCATTATCCTGATCATCTGTGCTGAATACTAAGCCCCGATGATAAATGAGAGAATCGCCAACCGTGCTCAGAGAAACATTTAAAATTTTATGGTAACGCGCTGACTAAAGTGAATAATTTCTTTTTATTTATGAAAACATGCGTACATGAAAACATTCCCCCGAAGGACTGTAATGTCATACACAGAAAAAGCCTATAAAGTCCTGTGCAAAATTCGAAACAATTCCTTGGGACCTCAATAAGAAAATATATTCCCTAAAATCAATTTCTGTATGTTTACAATTTTCTCGGTGTTCGAACAGGCGTTGAAGTAATAATTGATATTTCACGGGAGAATATAACAAAGAAAATTTCGTCGCAATACAGAGTTTGAGAAATGTTACTTAATTGATACTTACGTTTATGACACCACTTTCCAGCATATCCCGGATGACACTAGCTGCTCTTAATTTGTTTTCCTTTAAAGTGCTACTGAAACGTAATTTTCATATCCGAGATTTTTGCAATATTATAGAGGTTGAACGTTATTTGCAAACGCTGTGTACTTTTTTTGGGCCAAAGCATAGCGGAAAGTACATTTTTAACAATTCGAAGTTCACCGGCTGAGATCAAAATTGGCGGCCATCTTGGCGCGGCCAAAACAGCCCTGTGAAGTCACTGGTTGTGTACTTCTGTGAAAGAAGGGTAAAAGCATGGTGTGTGGCTTGCATGTTGGGAGGCCGAAAAACAGGATTTCGGGCAAAATGCCATCCTCGTCTTATTCATCGGCCGCCACATCGGCATCTTGGCTATCTGCGAGAGGTTCGCCTGGATAGGGAGCAAAATTCCCGACTGATACCGAGAACGAATCTCTACCAGTCTATTTAGTTAATCGGAAACTGACGAGATCCACAAGATTAGGATCGAAACCGCGGTCTTGCTTGACCATCTACAGAAAATGTCGAAAGACATTATAACGGTAGATGGGCTACTAAAGGCCCCGGGCCAAAGCAATGCCATTCAGAGAATGAAGAAAACATGGAAGCCTCATACGACACCGCCACTGAAGATGATCTACTCGACAAGTCTGAGGATAACGAACAAATCCCTCTGTACCAAATGCCTCGCAGAACATGCCCAGAATCCCTACAATATAGGGCGAGGGCCAAAATAAGAGCAGATGAGGATTTCAAAAATGAGATAAAGCAAATCCTTAACAACGCGGAGCAAGAAACAGTAAAGGCGATCATGTGCTTCTATGAACGTGAAATCGGTCGTTTTAATACCGAAATAAAGAAAAGAAAACGAGCCAAAACGGCTGGAGCACTGAACACTAAGAACTGTAGTACAATCGAATCAGCGCGCGTGACGCAAGCTGAAAGCAATCAAGACAACTTAACGATCGAGACAGTCAAAAAAATAGCACATCTACAAAGTAGATCTAATAGTACATCTACAAAGGCGAACGATTCGAAAAAGACGCAATCCCTGATGTGCGTACTCAGTGCCACACATAAAGCAAATTCTCATGAAAAACTGGCATTTAATAGAAACACAACCACTACTGAGCGAACTATACAAAAATCCGCCGCTCGTATCTTACAAAAGAGGGCGGTCGCTCAAAGACATACTCGTGAGGGCTAAACTTTGAATAGGCTACTCTAAACACACGCTTGGGAGTCGTGTAGGCCTGTCAACCCCATTTTACGTCACCATCTTCCTCTTCGCTACTGGAGACAACTTCGCTTCGTTCAGAAGAAGATTCACTTGACAAAACTTCAATATCTGCCATCTCCTTCGCCCACGAATACAAACAAACAGTGAGCGAAATAAACAACGTTATCGGAGTGAACACAACCAGTGACGTCATCAATCCATTTCGCTCGGTACCAGGGCCCGGACATGGTTTTGTGTAAAATTTTTGATTTGAACTGTTAAAAAAGATATCTTTCGCTTCTTTTTAGCCAAAGCAAATTATCTCATGATGATCAGCATATTCAAAACTACAGGTTAGAGCAAATATTTCAGATACGAAAATTTCGTTTCAGTAGCACTTTAATTTTTGCTCTTGGGAAACGTCAACATAGGCGGTCTAGGTCGGGTTGATTAGTGGTTTGTAGAAGTTCCTCTTTAAATTTTTAATGGTTACATAAACACGCAAACTCTTCGCGAATCTTTGATACTACCACGATAACATTCATCTAAGACATGCAGAGGATCGTTTTCCCTCTAAGTTCACAGGTACATTATGGGCGAGGTCTTGTTCAGACCTACAATCAGCGACAAAATTGTTGACACTTTGACCTTTTCAAACCCCCATTTGTTCAAATTCATACCTTTTGACCTTGTTAACCTAGCCTATTCACTCCTTCATCAAAACTTCATCATCGAGAATCTGGAGCATGCGTTTGATGAAAAGTAAAATATTTTGAAAATTAAGTGGCTATAAATGCACCTTTATCTTGTACTGCATGCTCAGCATCTGTTTATCAGACAAGTATTTCCTGCTCTACATTATAAATTAAAATAAATGTATATCCTCTCCACAAAAAAGTCAATTTCCTCTGGGGTGATACGGATTTTTGAAATTTCGCCGGCGTTTGCTCGGTTAGAGAATAGCACTAGCAACCTAGATCCGATCAGTTGTTCTATGAGAGGAACTGGCTCGAATTTTGCAACAACAGCTGTGCATGGATTGAGATTTGTACCTTTAGAAGAAGGACCCATTTGCGACGTAGGTTTAGTTCACTTTAGCTGGCAATTGTCGACTTTTTTATCAAAATTTTAACCAACCGCGCAACCGTTTGCACTTTGTCTCTCGTCTTTTTGATTCCAAAGGCTCGTGGGTAGCGAGATGTGAATGTCATAAACCGAATGGGTAGATAGCATGTATCCTCCGTCGACTTTCTGGAGGAGGTTTTTAGAAAAATGGTTGACTAAGCTATTTCCACAGGCGAAAAGGACAGACGATTCTACAGAATAAAGAATTATTAGAAGGGTTTATATGAAACGCACTCAATATTTACGCACGTCTTAAATCTGTGCGTGCCTTATGACTTTTTTTATAGCGATTACGCAAATTTTAAAGGTTTGCTCAGTAATTACTCATTGCTCAAAAGCTATGAGACGAAATCAAGTAAAAAATGCCAAGAAGTACACCGATACAAAAAACGTTTTACAAAGGAACAAGCAAAACGCGTCTGACTCTCTTTTGCATAACAATGTTTCGCCTTTATTAAGACTACAAACTCAGCTGCAAATATACAATTTTTCTTTTGAAGGCTTTATCGGCAGCTCTAACTTTGAATCACGACCTACCGACTTGTGATTTGTTTAAGAACAGCAGCAAGACAACTATAGCAAAAGCCTACTTAGAGTTACTCTCCTTGTAGTTTCTTTCTTCTCATCTTTTGTTTGACACGGAATAATCGATACTGAACCTTAGAAGTCCTTTGGGCGAATCTTCATCTCAGACCTCTTAAGAGACTCACGATTATTTTTCCAGTCATACCAAGAGACTCCCTTACTGTCGGATTTGCCTTTAAGATACAAGCCATTGAGGTTTGAGCGATGGCAATGATTGTACCACCAGGCTCCTTTAAAAGAAGAGGCACAGTTAGCACTTAGGTGGGCGTCATTATCCCGATCTTTGGTGGTAAATGCTGAGCCATTATGATAACTGAAAGAATCTCCAGCCGTGCCTGAAAATCAAGTTTTAAAAATTCTTCTCAAACTCATTAATTATTCATATGGTGATCATCCAACCAAGACACGCCAATTTCGTCACTTGCACGTGATTTGAAACCCCACTGAAAAGCTGGAATTATGCGCTATCCACGAGTTTCTTATAACATCAAACGCTTGAGTTTGATGAAGCATCAAACTCTAGTGAACTCATTTCTTAATTCAAATAACAACAACAAACTTGCCGACTTGTAGAAAAATTGGTGATCATTTCCATATTGTTTTATTCCCGAGGCGCGATTAAAAAGCTACTTTAAAAAAAAATCGAGCATTGGGTTTGATCAGGATTTCCAAACACTCGAAAATAACTTTGCTGAAATTAAACGATTAACTTATGCAAACTCCGCTGCGGTCACTCATGAGATATCAAGTTGAACACGAGAAAGGAAATTCCTCATCTACAAGCAACCATGTATTATTTTGTTTATGGTATTAACACCATAGGCCTCCACTAACAGGAGAATTCGACAAACAACCTTGAACTGAGAAGGGTGAACACTTTGCTATTCCCTCGAGCTGCCCAGTGAGTAGTCTAGGTGTGCGTTAAAAATAGTAAAATCATAGTCAAATTTTATATAAGTACCTGAATAGCTTCCCAAACTCAGCCGGTATTTCGCATTCTCACTCGCCACAGAAAATGAACTGAACTCTGCAAACGCTGTTTCACCATGGAAGTCTTCCAAGTTAACACGAAGCTTTTTATTGTTGCTTGCAGCCGTCAGGCGATGAATCTTGTCCAGTCCGAGCCAAAACTCGCCTTTCATATTGCCGAAGCCCCTTTTGTAGTCATCCCAAGTGCGGAAGAAATCTACAGCGCCGTTATATCTCTTCTGAAACACCGTCCATCCTCCGCCGGCTGTTTTATGATCACAGAAGACTTCAATTTCTCCCAAACCATCGGGATCGATTCTGTACACACCACCAATCTTGTCGCCAGACTTGTAGGCTTCAGCGCAGTTCTTGTAAACCACTAAATCAATAATGTAAATAAATTAATAAGAGGAATCAGCTTATGATAGAAAACACTAAATCTATTATATCATCTCCAAGGAAAGAATACACCAAATATTTTGCAATGAAAGGTCTGATTTCCCAGAACCCTTTACTGGCTTGCCCCGCATCAGTTTGTTCCCCTCCAATGTTGTATTTGTAAGCTGTGTGAAATGTCGGTTTAGGTATGTTTACAACTTTCTCGGATTTCGGACCTGTGTTGAAATGATAATTTATACTTCACGGCGGAGATCAAGCGACCGAATTTCCCAAATATAGCAAGAAAATTTCGTTGAAGTTCAGAGTTAGAGAATTGTTGTAGTACTTACGTCTATGACACCATTTTCCAAAATATCCCGGATTACACTTGCCGCTCTTTGTTTGTCTTTTTTGCTCTTTGGATACGTCGGCACAGGTGGCCTGGGTCAGGTTAATTAGTGCTTGTTAGAAATCTTTCCCTAATTTTTTATGGCTATATAAACGCAAAAACGCTTCGTTAATCTCTAATGATTCCACAGCATTTATAGAGGTATGGGCGGAAGAGTGTTTAGAGCTATCCTTTACATAGGCGAGGCCTTGCTCAGATCTAACTTGAAAATATAATTATCACAAAATATACTTTAAACTGACCTGAACAGAGCCAAAATACGTCGATCCTTTCTTCCGATTAAAATCACCCGGCTTCATTTGCCGAGTTGTGTTATTCAGTTCACAAATGTATTTTGCATGATTGCCTTTGGGATGAATATTAAACGACTTGCAACTGTTATTTGCCATACATTTAAGCTGGCATTCAAACTCGTCAAGAACATCAGTTTTGTTCGTGACGTGACCAACTAAGGCATGACCTGCGAATTGAGAAAGGTTTGTGCGCGCAATTAGCTGATTCACAAACAAGAACTCCTAGGGTAATTCAGCTTGTCTGAAACGAGCATTTAAAGGTTACCGTGCACCTTCAGGAGTGTCTCGCGTGCAAGCGATGTAGCGCGTCCAGTTTAAACTGTACATATCTTAACCCCTATATCAAATTAAAGCTTATGGGACTGGCTATCAGACTATACAAAAAATTTTGAAAAAAAATGAATTGTCGAATTTTTCACGACTTCTAAATGCGAGCGCCCGAATCACCTTTTGAACGTTACATGTTAAAGCGAATTTTGGTTTTCGCTTATTTGATGTGTTCCTCCGTTTCCGGGGCCAAGGCGCTAAAAAAACGTGTCTGCGGTTTGCCATATTCAATTTCAGTGAAAAGTTACAGAAAATGTTTGAAGTAGGATTAAAAAAATGTGGATTGATCGTACAAAAATCGCTCTTGAAAAAAAAAGTATTTAGAAATGATAAATTCGGAGACATGCTTTTGTTGTTTATATGTAAAACTAGCTACTGTCAAAATTTGAGAGCAATCGAACGAATTCCCTTTGAATTGTAGCTCTTAAAAGGTGATTCGGGCGCTCGCATTTAGAAATCGTGAAAAATTCGACGATTCATTTTTTTCAAAATTTTTGGTATAGTCTGATAGCCAGTCCTATAAGCTTTAATTTGATATGGGGGTTTAGATATGTACAGTTTAAACCGGACGCGCTACATCGCTTGCAGGCGAGACAGCCCTGAAGGTGCACGGTAGCCTTAACTTACCAACTTGAGCCTCAAAAATACTTCCACAAAAGTCATCGTCCGCCACAACAAACCAAACTATCAGGAATATCCTACAAGTCACAAAAAGCAATTGAGGTATTGAAGCCTGCATGGCATTGCTCCTCTGCGAGGCGTTTGAGAATACTGTAGAACTTTCTGGGAGAAAAAAAAAATAGATCGTCGCCTCCCAGTACTTCCACGAGGACTGGATCAATTTGCTTTTGAGAAAATGCTTTAAAAAAATGAATTTTCTTTATTATTGATAGCCGTTTTAATTATTTATGTCAATGTAAAACAATCGGGCCTTTTAGTCTATTTTTTATAGATGGTTGGTCATAATAGGTTTTGTAAAGAAGGGAATACGAAGCAAGACCTCTCCTATGAATGCTTTGGGGTCATTACTGGCAACCGGGATGGTCGAAAATGAACTTCTGACAGTCAACCATATTGTCGTCACGTAAAATATATGCAAAGTTTGGAGTCTAATATAGTTTATTTTGCACCATTCCTGGGTGGACCTGGGGGATTTTATGGATTTTTGTCAGTGTTAAGTCACATAGATAACATTAAAAAACGAAAACATCTAGTCTTAAAAATGAACATTGACATATTTTGGAAATTTTGTTCAACGCATCAGTCTGATATATTTGTCTGAGATTAGATGTGAGGCATGACGAAAGATGTTTCGTCGACGGTGCGTCGGCCTCCTTTCCGTGAGTTTAATAATATTTTCGATTCAAACAATGATCCTCTCTCCCAAAATTAGTGCTCTCTTATTTGGATCCTTAACATCTGTTTGCGGGGGGGGGGGGGGGGGGATGCACTGGAAAAAGTAACGAGGGGTTTCGCCCCTTAACTTCACGAATTCTCCCCATCCAATGCAAGAGGTTTACCCCCAATCTTAATTAACCGGTTCACGCCTGAATCTTTGAATTCGTTTCCTAGCGGTAGATCGAAGGTTTTCCTTTGAAGAAGCGATAATTTTTTCAATTAATATACAAACTGATTGCGAACCCGTAAGGAAATTTAATAAACGACATCCAAGCTGTTTCAACTCATACGCGACTGCACTAGTCATGCACATTCGCTGTGGTACACCCCTCTTTATGAAACAAGTTTGACATCCTTTTAAGCTTATTCTCGCAGCAAGTTTAGGTTAATTTACCTTACGCACAACTTCGCGTAGACCGTAAAGCTTAGATCGCAAGTTTCTAATCCCTCTCGATCGTCTTAGACACCGCTGACGGTGCACAGCAGTTATCTTGCTCTAGAAACAAGATTCATAATTATCCTTATATAAACTAGTTACTGCGAAAATAGTTTCAATGGAAATAATTATTATGATCGTAGAAGCCAAACTTTGTTTATCTTCGTAAAGTAAAATAGGCGGAGTGATCTCGTTTTTCAGTTTCGAGAGAACTTTAGGTCCAGCTGTCCGAATAACTTCCCAAGCTTAATATGATGTCTGTCCCTGTTCAAGTTTCGGTGAACTTCTAGCATAGCCAACCAACATTTTCGAAAATTCCACATAACAATGCACAAAAAGCGGACTCAATTATATGAGAAAACTCACTACCAGACGAGGGAATTCCACGTCAAATTGCACGCGAAAACCGATATTGCACGAATCACGAGGCTGAGAAAAAGACTTGTTTTTTATAAAAGCAATTTGCAATGCTGACACGGTAAATGATTTTGATCCATAATCAATTGAAGATAATGATCACAGAAAGCAAGAATTAAAAGATGGGCGTTGGACGAGTTCCTCAGTTCGCTCAGCCCCGTTCGCTCCGAGGAAGGGCTAACGCCCGAAAGGTCAGCTTTGAAACTCTTTACGGTGGCCAATTTACATCATCAAATCGTTGGATAACGCAATTGTTCAATCGAATGAGCAAAAGTAATCTGGGTTACATTAATTTTGCTTTAGTTCGCTCTGTGAGTGATCCAGGCGGTTTGTTTGGTTTTCCTTTGAGTGCTCATTGGCTCTTCTTTTCCTGTCGTCTTTTGGCCGTTGTAATGACCATGGTTTTAGTTTTACGGAAAGTCCATCGAAAACGCTCTAAAAACCAAATTATCTTGGATTACCCCCCACCGACGCAATACCATTAGTCGCGGTTTGTAACTGTGGAGAAAACACGAAACCCTCTGTTATCTCCAAGGAGGAGAAACATCTCTTATCCGTTCTTGTTTCTAATAGTTTTACTTCTGCTTTCGTGCAGAGAACAACAAATACCAAGACCCAGGCCACCAGTGTTGAACCTCTTTCAATTCCTTTCCCAACCTCCCACAGAATTCAAATCCACCGCAACGTTACTCCAAGTAAAAGGTATTTCTGAGCAACTTCTCCATAACAACTGAAACAAAGGGGGGTAATGTTCAGATCATATGAAACATACGGAAATAGGCTCTATATGTTAGACCTAACCTCCATCTTTAGAGGGTCTCAAGGGGTTTAAACGTCAGCCGTCAAAGGCCTAAAATTGAACCGTCAAAAAGGATAAATATACACCGTAAACTGTCAAAAAAGCAGTACAATATCAACTGTCATTAAAAGGTCTTCCGGATCTCGCTACTATTTCCCATTTTCACTGCTACCGCGCGAGATCTTAAAGTCTCAAAGGTTTAAAGGATCTCTACACTGGTAAACATTCTCCATGCAGGTTTTTATATACACTTATCTTATTGTCATGTGCATTGATTTTCGCCTTAACTGATAGTTTGAAAATATTTTAATATTTGTTTTCAATAGTTTATCTTTAGAAATGGCTAACTTCTCTGATAACTTTTTGATTCTGGCCAAAGGTCACACCACGGCCGGAGCGTTATTCCCACCTTTCTCCCCTGAACTCACTACTGACAAGTTTACAACATGTCGAGCGTGTTAAAAACCTAAAAATCTTGGTGAGCTTCTATCGTGGAGTAGAAGAGAAAGCTTTCGAGTGATTCAAGACAAGAATTTCTGTTGGGGAGAAGCATCATGGAAGTTAGAAAAATACTTTCACTGCGCTTGCAAATCTAACTTTCCTTTCATCCGCGTTGAGGTATGGTTTGAAACTAATTATCAAAGGTCTTGACAGTACGCCTTACTCGACTCTGTCATGAGAAGACTAAAAGACCTCAAAATAGCTAATAACTTAAACAAATGATGAAAAAGTTGATAGCAAATTAAACTCCATGAAGTAATATCTTCCTGTTTACCGTCAGGCTTAAAACTCAACCGTCAGCATCAAATATCCTAAATTTTATCCTTCAGTCTTCAAAATGGAAAAAACAAACAAACAAACAAACAAACAAAGCACAGAACCATCAGCCGTCATGTTTATATTGCCGCCATTTAAAAGCAGCTTCTCATCAAAATGATTTATTTAAGTAGTACCAAAGATTCAAATGATGGCTGATACCTAAGCGTTTACCGGGATCTATTAGGAGGAAGGGGGGGGGGGGGGTTGTGGCATTTAACTAAAAGTCTGCTGCTAGGGAAATCTTGAAACCCACTTGACTTCGGTTCCTCGATCGACCCCAGTGGGCATCAAAGTTTGTAAACTTTGCTCGATCCATGCTTCCTTGATATTTTTATGAAACATGACCGTATTTGGCACCGGTATATGAAAAATAAACAAAGCGTGTGAAGAGGAAATCATCTAGTCCGAATCAATTTAGATTTTTGCTAAAAAACGTTATCATCGACAATCTGGAACATGCGTTTGATGAAAAGTGAAATATTAAAGTAAATGTCTACAAATGCACTTTTTCTTGTACTGCCCACCACTTGTTTATCAGAAAAGTACTTCCATGCTCAAGATCATAGATAAATATCAATCTCTGTCCTCTCCACGAAAATTTGTCCTCGAAAGTCAATTTCCTCTGGGGAGATACGGACTTTTGGAATCCCGCGGGCGTCTACTCGTTTGTAGAATAGCAAGTATGAACTATGAACTAGATTGAGATTCGTACCTTAAAAAAGAAAAAAAAAAAACCCATCTGCGACCCACGACCTATGATTACTCTTGCTGGCACTTGTTACCTTTTCAATTAAAATTTTAACCAACCACGAGACTGTTTAGTCTCTCGTCTCTAGCGCATATCATAAACTAAATGGGTGGATAGTATGAATCCTCTGTCGGCTTCTTTAAGAGAAATGGTTCACTAGGTTATCTTCAAAGGTCAAAGTGACATACGATTCTACAAAATGAAGCAACATTAAAAGAGTTGATGTTACAGCGAATGCATATTCTTTATTTTCAGCGACGTTAATTAGTGTTACAGCGACTGCACATTCTTTTTTTCCCATAGTTTCGCCTTTGTTAAGACCACAAACTCAGCTACAAAAATACAATTTTTCTTTTCAAGGCCTTATCAGTAGCTCTAACTTTGAATCACGACCTACCGACGTGTGATTTGTTTAAGAACAGCTGCAAGAAAACTGAAGCAAAAGCATCAGTTCTCCTTGTAGTTTCTTTTTTCTCATCTTTTGTTCAACACAAAGTAATCGATATTGAACCTCAATAGTCCTTTGGGCGAATCTTCATCGCGGAGACTCAGGATTGGTTTTCCAGTGATACCAGATAAACTCCCTGCCAGTCGGATTTGCCTTTGATGTACAAGCTATTGATGTTTGAGTCATGGCATTTCTCGTACCACCAGGCACCTTTACCATGGATGTCACAGTTATCGCTTGAGTGCGCGTCATCATCCCGATCTTTGTGGAAAATACTAAGCCATCATGAACACTGAAAGAATCACCAGCCGTGTCTGAGAACCAAGTTTTAAAAATTCATCATACAAGCAGCCATGCATTATTTTTCTCATTATATAAACACTTTAGGCCCTTACTGACAGAAGAATTCAAGAAATCGAGAAACAACCTTAGATTGAAAACGATGAACGCTTTTGCTATTCATAAGAACCGCCCAGTAAGTAGTCCAGGTGTAAATAACAAAATACTAGGCAAATTTAAATAATAAAAACTCAATTTTACCTGAATAGCTCCCCAAACTCAGTTGGTATTTCGCATTCTCACTCGCCACAGAAAATGAAAATGAACTGTACTCTGCAAACGCTGCTTTACCAAGTCTTCCAAGTCAACACAAACCGCTGTTTGCAGTCAGATAATGAATCTTGTCCAGTAGGAGCCAAAACTCGCCTTTCACATTGCCGAAGCCTCTCTTGTAGTCATCCCAAGTGCGGAAGAAATTAATCTACAGCGGCGTTAAATCTCTTCTGAAACACCGTCCATCCTCCGCCGGCCGTTTTATAATCACAGAAGACTTCAATTTCTCCCAAACCATCGGGATCGATTTTGTTCACACCAATGATCTTGTCGCCAAACTTGAACGCTTCAGCGCAGTCCTTGTAAACTACAGAATCAAAAATAATATGAATAAGTTCATAAGAGGGGTCACCTTCTTAAAGAAAACACCAAATCAATTATTTCATCTCTAGAGGAAAAAATCCGCAGATTTTTTTTTTGCAATTTAAGGTCTAATTTCCCAGAAGCCTTTTCTGGCTTACCCCGCATCCGTTTGGTTGCCTTTAATGTTGTATATGTAAGCAGTGTGAAATGTCGGCTTAGGCGTGTTTACAATTTTCTCGGAGTTCAGACAGGTGTTGAAGTAATAACTGATACTTCACAGTGGAGATTGAGGTATCGAAGCCTGCATGGCAATGCTTCTCTGCGAAGCGTTTGAGAATACTGTAGAACTTTTTGGGAGAAAAAAAAAACAATAAATTGTCGACTCCCAGTACTTCCACGAGGATTGGATCAATTTGCTTTCGAAAAAATGATTTTCATTAAATGAAGTTTATTTATCATTGATAGCCGTTTGAATTATTTAGGTTGATATACAACAATCGGGCCTTTTAGTCTATTTTTTTTATGAATGGTTGGTCATAATACGTTTTGTAAAGAAAAGAATACAAAGCAGAAGCTCTCGTGTGAATGCTTTGGGGTCATTACTGGCAACCGGGCATGGTCGACAATGAACTTCTGACAGTGAACCATCCTGTGGTCACGTGAAATCTAGCTATGCAAAGTTTGGAGTCTAATATAGTTTATTTTGCATCATTCCTGGGGGAACATGGGAGATTTTATCGAGTTTTGTGTTAAATAACATAAATGACATTAATAAACGAAAACACCTAGTCTTAAAAGTCAGCATTGAAAATATTTTGGAAATTTTATTCAACGCATAAGCCTGATATATTTGTCGGAGATGAAGTGTGATGTAATGTCGAAAGATATTTTGTCGACGGTGCATCGGCGTCCTTTCCGTGAGTTTGATAATATTTTCAATTCAAACAATGATCCTCTCTCCCAAAATTAGTTCTCTCTTATTTGAGTTAGTAACATCTGTTTGAGGGAAGCGCGCTGGAAAGAGTAATACCTTTGATACCTTGACGAATTCTCCCCATCAAATGTAAAAGGTTTACCCCAACCTTAACCGGTTCACGCCTGTATCTTTTAACTTGCTTCCTAGCGAAAGATCAAAGTTTTCCATCTCTGAGCGATAATTTTTTTTCAATTAATATGCAAATTAACGGTTGCGAAACCGTAAAGAAATTTTATACACTTGGACATTCAAGCTGGGTTAACTCGTTTGCGACCGCACGAGAAACGCACATTCGCTATGGTACACCCTTCTTTATGTAACAAGTGTGACAATTTTTAATGCTTATTCCCGCAAAAAATTCATGTTACTTCATCCTACGTACAACTTTGCGTAGACCGTAAAACTTAGATAGCAAGTTTCTAATCCCCCCGGCGAAGAACTTAGACATCTCTGACGGTGCGCTGCAGATGTCTTGCTCTAGAACAAGTTTCATAATTAGCCTTATATAAACTAGTTACTGGGAAAAGACATGTCAATGGGAATAATTCTCGTGATTATAGAAATTAAAAACTTGGTTCATGTTGGTAATGAAAATAGGCGGAATCATCTTGTCATTCATTTTCGAATGAACTCTAGGTGCCATCTGATGAACTTTCCAGGCTTTTAATACATGGTGTCTGTCCCCGTTCAAGTTTTGGCGAGCCTCTAGCATAGCGAGCCAACATTTTCGAAATTTGCTCGTAACAATGTACAAGAAGCGAACGTAATAATGAGGAAATATTTATTATCAGACGAGGGAATTCCGCGTCAAATTGCAAGTGAAAACCGATATCGCAAGAATCGCAAAGCTGAGAAAAATTATTGTTTTTTACAAAAGCAATTTGCAATGCTGACACTGGTAAACGATTTTGGTCCATAATCGATTAAGGATAATGATAATTGCTTTAGTTAGTTCTATGATTGATCCATGCAATTTGTTTGGCTTTTCTTTGAGTTCTCATTGGCTCTTTTTTTCCTGTCGTCTTTTGGCCGTTGTAATTACTATGGTTTTGGCTTCTACGGAAACTCTATCGAAAACGCTCTAAAAACCAAATTATCTTGGATTACTCCCCACCGACGCAAGACCATAGTCGCGGTTTATAACTGTGATGAAAACACGAAACCCGTTGTTATCTCCAAGGAGGAGAAACATCTCTCATCTGCTCCAGCTTGTTTCTAATAGTTTTAATTTGGATATATCAACAAAGTTGTAATGGTGAATTGGCCACAGTAACGATTACAAAAGCTGACGTTTCGAGCGTTAGCCCTTCGTCGGAGCTAATAGAGGAATTGTGGGTTGTGTGTGTGCTTTTAAAGGCAGAAAATGGAGCTGTGTTATAGGTGGGAACATGGCAAAGAGAAACACATGAATAAATTAGTGGAATGAAAAGCGTTCGTTGATCCCTGTGGGATTTAGACTGCCGGTTTGAAAGAAGATAGTTTTACTTCTGCTTTCGTGTAGAGAGCAACAAATACTAAGATACAGGCCATCAGTGTTGAACCTCTTTCCTTTTCCCCCCTCCCCCTGATAAATAATCTTTCTGTAGCAGACACAATTATTTGGAAATACGTTAATGACACCACTCTTGTCGAATCAGTATTGAAGAATGAGTCTAGCTACAAGTAATTACGTGTAAATGAACTTGTAAGACAGTCAGAAGTTGATGGTTTCCAATTCAATGAGTCTAAATGTAAAGAACTGAGAATATCATTCTCCAGATCAGGTAGTCTGTTTGATCATATCATGACTATCAATGACAAGCAAATCGAAGTTGTTTCATCCGCAAGGTTGTTAGGAGTGATAGTCTCGGACAACCTCAGGTGGAACGCACATGTAGAATCTATATGCAAAAAGGCTTCGAAGCGTCTGTACTTCCTAAAAAAGCTAAAGCGCGCTAAAGTTTCATCCGAGGATATGCTACTTTTCTATACAACATGTATACGCCCTGTATTAGAATATGCGTGCCCAGTTTTTCATCATTCTTTCCGCAATATCTGTCTAATGAAATGGAAAGATTGCAAAAACGCGCGTTGCGGATGATTCAACCTGACTTATCCTATGCTGAGGCTCTAGTAGCTCTTGACATTGCGTCACTGTACGAGAGGAGGGAGATCTTGTATGATACTCTGTTTGCTCATATTGTAAGGGACGACAGCCACAAGCTCCATGATCTGCTGCCTCCACGCAACGAGTCCACCCATCGCACCCGCAGCCAGAGATACTTCAAGATACCGATTTGTAAGACAAATAGGTTCAAAAACACATTCATCATGGCGAACAGTTTTAATTATTAGTAGCTATCTTAATTATTTGTATTTTGGTTTTTGATACTTCTCTTATTGTATTTTATTGTAGATTACACTTTGCGGCTTTTATTGTAGTTATCTTCGAGTAAGAGATAATTTGTTCCTATTGTAAAGTAAGTCGTATTTCAGTCGGCCCGAGGGCTGCAATGATTTTACGTTCTAATAAAGCTATCTATCTATCTATCCCACAGAATTCAAGTCCACCGCAATGTTGCTCTATGTAAAAGGTAATTCTGAGCAACCTCTCCGCAACAGCTGAAGCAAAGCGGGTAATTTTCAAATTATATGAAACATACGGAGATATACGCTTTAGATATTTATGTCATAGACTTAACTTCCATCTTTAGAGGGTCTCAAGGGGTTTAAACGTCAGCGGTCAAAGGGCCTAAAATTGGCGTTTCAAATTTATACGTTTCAAATGAATTCAAGCTCTTCCGACTTCAAAAATGAGTCAGCCTCCGTAGCGTTTCAAATTTATACGTGGAACCTTTAGCGTCCTGCAATATTCTTTGACTTTGTAGCATCTTGAAGTAGTCAGTCAGGCGGAACGCAGAGTGGGCGGCCAAGTGCAATACCAGGGGCGGGATCCAGACCTTGAGCTAAAGGTGAGGGGCAGTTTTGTATGTGTATGTACACCTTCCAGTTTTTCTTCCCTCTGAGTTTATTTTTTAACCAAAATAATAGGGGACCCCAGGCCCCCTGGACCCCCTCCTCTTAGATCCTGAATACTCACCCTGGCTCATAATACTTGGTGCCGCAGTCTATTATGCATTTCTAGTATGTCCATTATATTGAACTCCAGTCGTCTGAGACTAAGAAATGGGAAGCTGTCATGCCATAGTGGATAGGGAACTACAGACCAGTAAGACAGAGGGCTGTCGGAGCACGGATCAAAAAAAAAAGAAGTTTAAGAGTTAGTCAAAAGAGTTATTACGAGAAGCACTGAAGTTTTACGCCAAACTTAAATATGCACTTTCCCAATGGTCTTTCGTGGCGATAATGCAAACTTTGGAGTAAACTCAGTAATTGTTGATGGCTCAAAAAATATGAAACGAAATCAGGAAAAAAGCGATACACAAACATTTTACAAAGGAAAAAGCAAAATTCGTTTGACTCTCTTGTGCTTATTCAGTTTCTTCCATGGACATGAATTGTTAAGCCTCGCAAAGAACATTTCAGCGGCTCATTTTAAAAAAGCTTATCACGCGCTGCTTCAAGAAATATCGAGTCTCTTCAACACCTCGGTGACTTTAATAAATGTTACAGAGACTGTAAATTCTTTTTCCCCATTCTTTCGCCTTAATTAGGACCAGAAACGCAGCTAAAAATATACTATTTTTCTTTTCAATGCTTTATCAGCAGCTCTAACTTTAACTTTAACTCTAACTTTAACCTACCGGCTTGCGATTTCTTAAAAGAACATGAGAAACAAAGCTAAAGCAAAAGCAACCGTCCTCGTAGTTTCTCTCTTTCTAGTTTCTTTCTTCTCATCTTTTGTTCGACACAAAGTAACCAATACTGAACCTTAGAAGTCCTTTGGGCGAATCTTCATCTCAGACCTCTTAAGGGAATCCCATCTGCTTTTCCAGTGATACCAACAAACTCCATTATAGTCGGATTTGCCTTCGAGGTACAAGCCATTGAGGTTTGAGCGATGGCAATACTTGTACCACCAGGCGCCTTTATAAGAAGAGCCACAGTTAGCGCTTGAGTGGGCGTCATTATCCTGGTCTTTTGTGGTAAATGCTGAGCCATTATGATAACTGAGAGAATCACCAGCCGTGCCTGAAAACCAAATTTTAAAAATTCGTCACTTGCATGATAAATTCACATGATAAATCTGTATCTATAGGCGACCATGTTCAAGTTCTATTTTACTTATCATATCAACACCATAGGCCCTTACTGACCAGAGAATTCGAAAAACAACCCTGGACTGAGAATGATGAGCGCTTTGCGGTTCATACGAGCTGCCCAGTAAGTATTCCAGTTATGAATTTGAAATAACGATATAGACAAAATGTATACAGGTAAAACTCAACTTTACCTGAATAACTTTCTAAACCCAGCCAGTATTTGGCATACTCACTCGCCACAGAAAATAATTATCTTGCCTTTCAAAGATCAGAAATCCGCCGACACCGTGCGCAGACAGCTAAGCGACCTTGGAAAGAAAATCGACCGTGTACTACAACCACTTTTCACAGGTAGAAAAACCTCGGAAGATTTAAAAGTCACGGAAACAAAGTCCTCACTTGTAAACCAACAAGCGTTGTGTATGAATCTAAATGTAATTTGTGTGATGCGAACCACAGAAGTTACACGAACCATCACTTCCACCTTAGTATTGAGAAGCATAAATATTCGACATCGTTTTAAACACTTTAAGGAAGAACACAATCAAAGACCAAACAATCTTCACGAGCTTTGCCATCCTAAAGAAGAGCCGTAGAAAGTTTAAGTGCCTCATTTATGAGATGCTTTTAATAAGGAAAACGAGACCGACTCTGAATACTAAAAAAGGCTCCATTCCAATGAATCTCTTCATTTAATTATGTACTTTCTCTTTTCTTACTCCATCTCATTTTGAACAGATGTAGTTTCACACTTTCCTTTCTTTAGATAGCATAACCCATAATCTACATTTGATAATGGTGACGTATCGCCAAAACGTCATGTTTTAATCGAGCTACGTTTTACTATGAAATGTTATCCTAAATCTTTCGCTATTAAAATTCAATTTTACCTGAATATCGACCCAGACTTAAAAGGTATTTCGCTCTCTCACTCGCCACAGAAAATGAACTGTATTCTGCAAACGCCGTTTTACCATGGAAGTCTTCCAAGTCAACACGAAGCTTGTTGCTGCTGTTTGCAGTTAGGCGATGAATCTTGTCCAGTCCGAGCCAAAACTCGCCTTTCAGATTACCGAAGCCTCGCTTGTATTCATTCCAGTCTCGAAAGAAATCTACGGAGCCGTCAATTCTTTTCTGAAACACCGTCCATCCTCCGCCGGCTGCTGTCTGATCACAGAAGACTTCAAATTCACCCAAACTATCGGGATCGATTTTATACACTCCACTGCCAGACTTGTAAGCTTCGGCGCAGCTCTTAAAAACTATAAATAAAATAAAATTGTTATCACATGAAGCCTGCATGAATAATACCAAGCTCCCAATCAAGTAGTTATTAATCATGATTAGTTTAAAAAAAAAGACTAGTTTACGGCACTCAAAGCTAACGTTTGCAGCATATCTTTACCGTTTTGTTTCGTACAGTTTTGGTTCCTCTTCAATGCATTCATTTCTTGTTCCAGCCTGGCCAGTTGTTGCTGAACCAAAGAGAGTATATTTTCGATTTTCTTGGAGTTAGGACCGGCTTATAAATTGTAGTTGACGTTACAGTTGGGTGACTTCGAAGAAAGATTAGTCGAACCACCCAGCACCGTAAAGGAAAAACAACCAAACAAATTGAAAAAAAGTTGTAGGAGACATAGCAAAGAAGCACGTTTGCGAAAGTTGGTTCCCTTTAATGTTGTATATGTAAGCTGTTTAGGTTTAGGTATGTTTACCATTTTCTCGGCATGCAAACCGGTGTTGAAGCATTATAACTGACGCCTCAGGGCGGAGATGAAACGAGTGAATTTACCAAATATAGCAAGGAAAATATCGTCGAATTTCGTAGTCTGAGAATAGTTATGTAATTATTACTTACGTCTGTGGCGCCATTTTCCTGAGTATTCCGGATGACACTTACCGCTCTTTGTTTGTCTTTTTTGCTCCTAGGAAACGTCGACACAGGTGGCCTGAGTCAGGTTAAGTAATACTTGTTAGAAACTCTTCTTTCATTTTTTTATGGTTAAATAAACACACAAACCCTTCGCCAACCTCTATTAATTCCATAGCATTTATAGAGGTATGGGCGGGAGAGTATTCACATCTATCCTATACATGGTCGAGACCTTGCTCAGATCTAACTTGAAAATATCATTATCACAAAATATACATTTAACTGACCTGGACAGAGCCAAAATATGTCGATCCTTTCTTCCGCTTAAAGTCACCTGGCTTCATTTGGCGAGTTCTATTATTCAGCTCACAAATGTATTTCGCATGATTGCCTTTAGGATGAACATTAAACGACTTGCAACTGTTATTTGCCACACATTTTAGCTGGCTTTCAAACTCGTCAAGAACATCAGTTTTGGTCATGACGTGACCAACTAAGGCATGATCTGCGAAAAGAAGTTTGTGCGCGCAATTAGCTTTAATTTAATAAGAGGTAATTCGGCTTGAATGAGCCGAGGTTTGAACTTACCAACTTGAGTCTCAAAAACTCTTCCACAAAAGTCATCGCTCGCCTCAACAAACCAAACTAACAGGAACACCCTACATATTACAAATAGCAATTGAGACATCCACAAAGCCTGCATGGTGTTGCTTCCCTCTGAAGCGTTTGAGACAAGCGTTGAGTTTTCTCGGACCACAAAAAGTTGCTCGTCGCCTCCAAGATCTTCAACGAGGCCTTGAAAAATTAGCCTTCAATAGCGTGGCTTTAACAAATAAAGGTATTTATTACTGCTAGCCGTTTTAATTATTCAGGTTGTTATAAAACAATCGGACCTTTGAGCCTGTTGTGACAAGGATTTTGAGGGGCCTATCATTGAAATGCGCTTTGGCTAAATCACCGGCTGTGGGGCATGGTCCAGTTTACGACCTTATAAAGTATATTTACATCATTCGTGAAGGCTCACATCGATTTTCATTTTCTTTAATGCCCAAATCATGCTGTGAAATTAAAATATCCAGTAGGCCAGCTCAAAATAACCACTGAGTGTTTTAGAAATTTACAACAGCCCAATTACCAAGGTCATACGACACACATTTTCGCTATGGGGTGTCGTTCCTTTCCGAATTGTATCTTCAATTCAAACATCTGCTCTTCCAAAATTAGTTAACTCTTATTTAAAACGTTAAAATCTGATTGCAAGAGGTACACTCGAGATAGTAGCGAGAGGTTTCGCCCCGTTCCAAGTTCTTTTCTATTCAATTTGTCCCGGCCTACCTGGACAGTTGACGAACTTGCTCGATGATCATGAAATTTAATACAATGCTTGTCCCCACCTCACTCCCGTATCTTTCAGCTCATTTCCTTGTGGCAGAACTTTTTCCCAGTCTGAAAAAACCATAACCTCCTCGATTAACATGCAAATTGATTGCAAAACCGTCAGGAAATTTGATAAACATGGAAATTCCTTGCTGAAAAGAACTATTCTATACTTTTTATCGAGATAACTCGAGTCGTATCAAATCGACATTTGGCGGGTATCGAGTCGATTTGTCGTTGTATCGAATCAAGTTCAGTTTTTCTTGAATCGACTTGTAACGATTCGGATTTCAATTTGTATTGAAACGATTTACTCCTTTATGTCTTGTTAGTCAACTAGAGGTCGATCAAGTTCTTCTGACGTAATCACCAAATGTTGAGTGATACAACCTATGAGGCGTTAGCAAACTGCCCAGTAAAATACATTTTAGGAAAGGCAACCTGGTAACAATGAAATTCTCATCAAACAGCTTTAACTTTAGTCCGTCTGCGCTATGAGGTTAGCGTGTTTTTGAATACATTTCCCATAGCTAGAATAAATTTTCAGATGGGCGATTAATGCGTAAAAAAATACTATCACTTTTAAAGCAGTTTGTCACGAGTAGGGTTTACTGAACTAGTTCCAAAGGTTTAGATGATGGTTAATTACCTATCTTTTAAAAGTAGTGTGAAGAGATTAGAAACTTTTTTATAATCTTTTGGCAGGATTTAAAGAATAGTTGTGAAAACCACTAGATTTTTTTTGGGAGAAATCCAGGCTGATGGTTATGCAAATTCGTTCACTCCATCCAATAATCACCTTCTAGTCGAAAACTATGCAGTGGGAGGAAACGTAAAAAAAAAAAAAAAAATGCCACGACATACGTCGGTTTAAAGAAGAAAAATCAAAATGTGTCTGAATTTCTTAGGTTTACACTACGGGCATATTAAAATTGATGACACCGCAGCCGCTATTCAATTTATTCCTTAAGCTAGGATTTGTGCAGCTCAGCAAACAAAACTCCGGTCATACTTTTCTTTGAGTATAATCTCCCAATTGCCCTTCGCATGGTCGTATGAAGAAGGTAGCATAAGCTAGGATTTGTGCAGCTCAGCAAACAAAACTCCGGTCATACTTTTCTTTGAGTATAATATCCCAATTGCCCTTCGCATGGTCGTATGAAGAAGGTAGCATAAGCTAGGATTTGTGCAGCTCAGCAAACAAAACTCCGGTCATACTTTTCTTTGAGTATAATATCCCAATTGCCCTTCGCATGGTCGTATGAAGAAGGTAGCATAAGCTAGGATTTGTGCAGCTCAGCAAACAAAACTCCGGTCATACTTTTCTTTGAGTATAATATCCCAATTGCCCTTCGCATGGTCGTATGAAGAAGGTAGCATAAGCTATTTTCGTCCCCACCTGCACACTTGCATCGGTAGAGGTGGAGAGGACAAAAACGTAACTGGAGCTTGTCAAAGAGGTGTAAAGGAAACAATTCGTTTCGTAATAATGTGTTAGGCTTCAGAACAGTCTTAATTTTGAAGCAGTTTGCAGGTGAGAGGTGGCACACGCGAGGAGCGGTGAGAAGGACTATCCTCTCTTTTTTACGCCCGTTTAACTATCACGTGACTGATGTGTAGATTCTCTTTGTTGCTGTGATTAAGTTTTTTTGGTTTTTTTTTCCTCAGGTTTTAGTTCTGAATTATTACTTCTTTTTTTTTTTCTCCTGAATGGCAAAATATGAACACAGAGTTTCTGTTGTGTCACTGTTATTAATTTAGGGTCGCATTCTATTATCATTATTTTTTTAGCGGTCAAGGACCGCCGGGATATTGATATTACAGCAAAGCACATTCTTTTCTTCATTGCTTCATCTTTATTGAAACCGCAAGCTTAGCTAAAAATAAATCTCACTGATAGAAGTGTTCTAAAGGCTTTATCAGTGACTGAAGCTTTGAATAACGAAACACTACAGTAAATTCTGAGTTGTTTGAAAACTTTACTTACAGATCTAAGCCTGCACCCTAAATGTATTTCCCGCGGACTCACTCATATTTTGGCTGACACTATTAAAGTACCCATATTGGACCTTAAAAGTCGTCTGGACGGATTAATATCTCATACCTTTTTACGGACTCAGAACTTATTTTTCCAGAGATACTACGCCATTCCCCTACCGTCCTTTTTACTATTCATGTACACGCCTGATTGAGGTTTGAGTTATGGCATTTCTTGTACCACCAGGCGCCTGCTTAAAGGGATACACAGTTCTTGCTTGAGTAGGTATCATTATCTTGATCTTTAGTGGTGAATGGTGAGCCACGATGATGACTGAGAGAATCACCAACCGTACATGGAGAAGAAAAAGTGCGAATTTATTATAATTCACTTACAGCTGTATAAGTGAATGATTTGTTTGACTGCTTTCTATATGAGGAGGCATACGTGAACGAAAACATTCCGCATAATGAGTCGACTTGGAAAAATTAGAATAATCAATTCCGAGGACCCCAATAAGAAAATTGTTTTTCCTAAAATCATATTTGGAGAATTCAACTTAAAATGAAGAGAAAATGAAATAAAACACTTCAATTTTAACTCTTTTCCTCTCCGGCACTAGCACTAGTTTTGCCAACAAAATGATTATTTTTACATAGAAACTGCTTTCAATTCTACCTGCAAAGTTTATTAGAGTATCGTTCCTCACTAAAACCACTCTTAAATTAAATCAGTTTCACCTGAATAGATCTCCAAACCCAGCAGGTATTTAATTTCACCCTTTCGCTTACCGCAGAAAATGAACTGTACTCTGCAAACGTTGTTTTACTATGTAAGTCTTACAAGTCAACACGAAGCTTGTTGCTGCTGCTGCTCTCAGTCAAGCGGTGAATCTTGTCCATTCCGAGCCAAAACTCGCCGTTCAGGTTGCAGATGCCCAGTTTGTATTCATTCCAAGTGCGGAAAAAATCTACTGTACCACCATATCTTTTTTAAAACACCGTCCATTCTCCACTGGCTGTTTTCTGATCACAGAAGACTTCAAATTCTCCCAAATCATCAGAATCGATTTTGTACGCACCACTAATCTTATCATCTGACTTGTAAACTTCGGCGCAGTTCTTAATAAACAGCTGAAAAAAAAAAAAGAAAAAAGGAAAGAAAAAAAGAGAAATTTAAATTGTAACTTCAAACTGAATTTTGCAACTGAAATCGTATTTGTTCAATCTGAAAGTAATACTCTCACCAACCTTTCTTGTCTCTCTTCACACTAGTTTGGTTTTTCTTCATGCTGGAATTTCTTGTTCAAGTTTGGTCAATTTTTGTTGAATGTCAGGAAACATATTTTCTATTTTCTTGGAATTCGGACCCCCTGAGCGTATCAGTAGTTTTTATTTATATTACACTGTGGGTGATGTTTCGTATCGTTATCGGTTTTTGCTGGTTTAGACGACAGTTTTGTTGAGTTTGAAAGCGCCTTCACGAAAAAGGCGAGGAGAAGAACTTCACAAGGATATTTCATCGCGAATTTACGTTCGATAAACTTGGTGCAAGTTCAGGTGATTGCTGAAACTGACCCACTAAAGGACTGATTTTTCAACACTGTACCAAGTTTATAAAACGTATGTGAACAATCTTTGTTATTCGAGCCTTCACCAGGATTTTTCGCGTGTCAGCATTCTATTTTAGCTGCTCGTAGATGTACTAATTACAATAGATCGAGTGTTAATATTGTTTGGCCACTTTGCTTCACTGAATTTGTTATTGATAGTTTGGCCATTGACTCGTCGAATGACATCGTTCCTATAACCATAACAATACCAATAACATTTATTATTTGTATTGCGCTTTCTCTATAAAATATTACTAAAGAAGGAAAGGCAAATTAATTAGACAAACATTTGTTAATCAATTACAAAGTCGGAGAAAAATTTAATTTGAAAAACTCCTGTTACCAGTGTTTAGCCAGTTCGGGTCGAGTGAAGAATAGCGTCTGAACCGGACTAAGAGAATTGGATAGTCATATAGTCTCATATTTACAATTTTCTGAAAACAAACTGATTCTAGTCAAATAATGCATTATAAAGAAACCAGTCGTCATCTAATGGTTCAGAAATGGGTTTCCCTAAAACTGATTATTTTTGTGATCCTACAATACCGATAAGCTTGTAAATTCGCAAACAAAAGCCGCAGTGACACGTGTACACGGAACACAGGAAGGGCAACAAAGGGCGTGACTTCACTTAGGTCTCTGATTAGGCAATGTCGTTAACTGGCTGACACGTCTATCTCCGTTGATTGACTAGTAGGAAAATTGATAGCTCATGTAATACATTGCAGATTGCTACTGAAGTAGTTTGCGAGAAAACCCTCATTATTAGCGCTGGGACACAAGCCTCCTTCACGCTGGGACACAAGCCTCCTTCATGGGGTCTGGCCGGCCAATCATGCAAGAACATAATCACCTAGACTTCTCGCCAACTAGCGTTTCTTAAGGCCTCACCCGCATTGAAGGGCGACGAAACTTTCGTATTAAAGCATTCATAGTGTAGAACTGCTCGCTGGCTACCTATGCAACAACACTGGAGAATTTCAGGAAAGCAAAGGCAAATAAATAAAATGATAATAGTAAGATGGGGTTATACCGCTCGACTTTTCGTGTTTCACTGACACGTTTGCGTTCGAGTACTTCTTAGAAAATGGCCCTGACAGGACAGAAAACGTGTGCACTGTAAGTACCTCCCGGTGTCCTATACAAAATCTTAGAAAACCTTTCTAAGACTTTGTACGAGACAACGGGAGCACTTGCAGTGCACTTACAGTGCACGCATTTTCCGTCCTGTCAGTAACGAACCAAAAAGGCAATTGATAAATGAATAAATATTGTCGACTTCATTAACAACTTTAAACCAAACTACAAAATTTTAACCAAAAAGGTTTACCAAGACTGAACTGATAATTACGTGACAGAGTTAATACTCATTTTTTCCAGCACCCACCACAGGCCGCCCAAGCTCTCTTTAAGAACCACACAAGAAACACAATTTGCATATCGATTTATAAGGATTTGTACGGGATTTTCTACAAGATATCCATGGAGATAGTTAAAAGTGAAAATATTAACTAAAAATGGCTTACCTTAAATCATTATCATCTTTATTTGCCTTATTTTAACAATTAAAAAATAGTTAATTACAGCGATAACAGTTAGAAGGCGGGGGGGACCCAAGAAGCCACCAGGCTTACGAGAGAGCTACCTCACTTACAATAATAAATTAAGGTAAGAAAAAGTGCTGCGAATGTGCGGCTTGGCCAATTCAGTGATTATTTAAGTAAAAACTCTTGCAATTTCGTTTTAAAGCTGAGAAAGTTTGACGAACGAGTGACTGAAATAGGGAGAGAGTTCCAAATTTTAGGACCTTGGTAGAGAATTGTAAACTGCTTGACATTTGTACGGCACAAATGCGTTCGATAATTACTGGCTGTTCTGGTACCATAGTTGTGAATTTGGCTATTCCTTACAAAAAGATCGAGAAGCAATGGGGGCAATAAGTTACTTTTGAAATAAAACACAAATTTGGCGATTTCAAACGTATTGACTTGGAAAATATCTAAAATTCCTAGTTTGGAGAATAAAGGGGCAGAGTGGTCTCGATAGTCTGAGTTGGTGATAGCCCGCACAGCTCGCTTTTGCAAATAATAAATTCTATTTAAGTTAGATACGTATGTGGACGACCAGACGGAGTTACAATAGACGATATAAGGATAAACTAAGGTGTAATACAAAGTGAGTTTGGTTGCAGAGGATAGGGAAAAGCGAGACCTAAATATAATGCCTATTGATTTAGCGATTTGTTTACATACATAGCTGATATGGTATTTCCAGGTGAGATGATTGTCAATATAGACCCCAAGGAATTTAGTTACATTAGCTTGTTGTAGGGCCCGGGGTTTATTCTGTACGCGTGTTGTTATTTTACCGATTTAACTTGATTTCAGCGGTTTTTTTTAATCCTGGTTTCCTCTTAAGAGAGGAGCGGCTAATGTTGCGTGGTCACTGAGAATGTCCAAAATGGCGACTTCACGATCCATACAGGCTTGCCAGCTGGTAACATATAGTAGAGTGCTAGTGTAAAAATGTAATGAACGGCATTATATCCGACAACATATCCAGGCAAGAAAACGCAAACAGTAGGTGCCAGGCCACAGGCAGACATACAAAACAACCGCTGGTTGACTGCTGGTTTTTAAAATTTTCCTCACTCTGTCAGTGTCACGCCATAATGCGAGTGCAGAGAGAGGGCCAGTATTGCACTAGTTTGAAAAGAGAGCTGATATGATGATGTTTGCCCAAAAGTTGCGTTTAACCGGCTTCTGTTCCTCGATTTCCTTGTTCTATTAGAAGGTTAAGAAATTTTGATCGGAAAGTGGACACCAAAACAGCAGAAGAAAGTCCTTGGTAAGACAGTCCCCAGGAAAACATTGAAAGGATTGCAGCAATGCTATGCTTTTAAAAATCTGACCACCCGTAATCAAAGTTTAATGTCTTTACGTCTTTACGTGGGGCATGGTTACCCGAGTGCCCGAGTCAGAGGTTCATGTATGAAACGCAAGACAACAACCCACCCATCCCACCCCAGGGGAGGACATCCATCACACAGTAATCCCGTGCTTTATCCCTCCCCTAGATCAGCTACTGTATCTATCTATTTGACTTGCACCTAAGTTTATAAAAAAAGGTTCAAGATAAGATATACATTTTTGCCATTTCAGATGGGAGACTGCCCTCATTTTGGCAAAGTGAGGGTTTGGTAAATATTGAGCATGATCACTTCCACCAGCCCTAACCACCTTGAAGGAATCATAGAGCTTGACCAGTAAATGATTGCTTTATATTAATTAACATTAATAACATGGATTGTTGAGGTTCAGAGGGAGGGGGGGGAGGGGCAATGGTGATGGGACTGAGAAGTACAGCTCTGTCCATATCACATCCATCACTCATTCTTAAAAGTAACCTGAAACCCTGGTAATTTATCCTTCTGACCTCAATGAAAGGCAAGGTGTGGCTTTGATCATACTTATGGCAAAGATACTTGAGTATATTGACTTGCAGGAGGAATACCAATTATTTCATAATTTATGATTTATAACCTTCACACCAAAAAAATAGGAATAACTCTATCTTTACAATACTTTGATAAGATTCTAAGTTTTAAACTTTTGCTTGTGCAACGAAAACAATAACAATTGGATTTAGAGTTTTCCACGTGACAGTCACAGTTATAAAAGCATGGTTAATTGAGTTATCCATCAGCTTTTTGTTTCATTAAGTAGATATTGTCAGAGCTTAATGAGCTTAATTAATAGCTCTTGCTTATGTTTAATTGCTGAACCTTGTCCATTAATTGTCAATCAAAGATTGGATCTATGGGTAGCCGGCAGTTCTACAATTTTGATATAATTGAGGCGTTAGTACCATGGGTCAATTAATGTAACCACATGCACAAGGAGCATTAAGCAGCGGAATTTGATGGTACAATCTTCACTTAAATCAGCAGTTACTGCAATCAACAGCAGCTCTATAATGTCTAATGGTTCAGGTTATCAGAATTTATGGAGCAATAAATAACAAACTAATACCACAGAAAATTGCTAACTAATAAAGAAGAAAATAATCAATAGTACCACTGCAAAGCAAGACTCCCCCCTACCTCTGATTTCCATTAGTATTTTTTGTGCAGGATTACCCACCAAGGTAACATTAACCCTAACTTATTATCAGCTGACCATTATTGGGTTAGGGGAGGGGTGGGGTATGCAGTTGCTCAGTTGTGATGCTGATCCTAAGAGAACATTTTTTAAATTCTCTTTAGAGAGTTTTTCCATTGTGCAATTTTGTTGCTGTGGCCAGAATAGTAGAATAATAAATGAATAAAGGGGGTAAGCTTTTAAAGAAACTCTGATGTTGCCTTGGTGGGGGAGTATATAACTCAGTGAGGTAGTTTTGGTTTTATCAAGTGAGTTGATGATGTAAATTAGCCACTGTAAAGAGTTTCAAAGCTCTGAAACTGTTTACAGTGGCCAAGTTACATAATCATCAACTCAGTTGATAAAACCAAAATTACCAGGTAGAATAATAAGTTGACTAGAATTTTTATTCCACGAGAGTGTACTAGTAGATAGGGGATAAAATTTTGAATGGTGGTTTTGTAAAGAAGAGCATAGTGGGTAGGACTTGACATTAAAAGAAAGGAATGTACTTTTAAGTTAGAAATAATGATATGTTGGAGTGAATGAAGTGGAGAACACCTATGAGCAAAGGAGGTAATGTAGATCTGGTTATAATAAAACAACATGCATTTATTAAGGACAAATATTAAAATCCAGTTTGCAAAAAATAGAAATACAGTCAATCAAGGAGTACCGGTGCACGAAATGGATTAAGAATGAAAAAACCTTATTCAAATTATAGGCTGATTCAGTTCATGGTCCTTGGCAGATGATAGCATACGTAGCAGAGCAAGGAGGTGGATAAGGAGGGGCCATATGGGCACAGCTCCCCCACATTTTGGTGCTGAAAATATTGCACAATGTAAAAATTGACAAGATATTCAATCTTGTGATGTTTACACATATCCTTTTATCAGCATTGCACTTGGCATACAAAGATGCTGTAAAACTTTTCTTTTTTAACAGCTCTGGCTTGTGTTCGAGAATCTTATCAACTGCAGCTGTGAGTTCGCCATTAAATACAAGACAACCTTTTTATAGGAAAGAAGAGGATTTAATTTTGTCTGTAGGAACCCAATTGACTGTGCTGGAAAAAAAATGAAAGTACGTCACAAATCAATTACAAAACAGTCAGTGAATTGATACAATACAATACAATTCTCTATTCAGGAGAAAAAAAAAGAAAAATACCTCTTGGAGTGGAAATTGTGAGGTTAAGCCCTATGCATGACAATTCCTTGAAGAAAAGTGGAAATGACTTGTACAATCCAGGAACTATTTGCTAGCTACAATAAAATGCAATCTCAATTCAGTTGCCAGGATAAAATTTAATTGTAAACCATATTAACATAGTAAACTAAGAAATATTCTAAATGGACTTAACGTCCATAAATTAAAGTCTGCAGTTTTGTTTGAAACAAAGTCAGTGATTCAGTGAGTACAACTTTGCCAAGCTAGATTTGCTTTGTGCTAACTGAAAACACAAAGGGCATTTGGGACGAGTTAACTAGGGGTGTACACATGGCTGGGTAAAATTCTGCCCCCCCCCCCCCCCCCCCCCCCACACACACACACACACACACACACACACACACACACACACACACACACACACACATTGCAAACTGCTCTGCTACTTCTAAATAGACAAAGCGTAACTCATAAAAAATACCTGTTCAAAACAGTAACTGATAGTGTGTAAAAAATGGGATAGTTGTGATGAGTTTTAATCTGGATTTCTGTGAAAAACACCAAAATGTGTCAGTCTGTTGCCATTCACAACTTTAACTACCTTTTAAAGTATTTCCATTCTCTCACTTGTTTTCACTTGTGGATGTGTTGAGTACAACCAATATCTTCCTGTCCTTGTCCATGCAAATAATTAAACACATCCCTTAACCCATCTCTACTCTAATCAACTGCTTGCATGGTTTTCATTAAGAATTATACTTGCAAGAGAATTATATTGGAAGAATTTACAAAGTATAAGTGAGCCACCTCTAAAATCTCACCACAGTTACCTCCCCTGTCTGCTGTCTACTGAACATCCCCATTGTTCTCTGTCAAATCTCCTTTAGGTTTGACAATTTAACTATTCTTGTGGCATGCAGTGCAGAGCTGTGTTAGTGAAGATTAGATGTTGGCAGGTTATATAATCTAGTTATCTCCAGCTTTCTTTATACGTAAGCTGTTTCACACATGGTCCATGTTGTGTCTAGGATACCCCATCTCTATGCCTTACTCATTGCTTTAATTTTGTCTTCAATGAATGTAGCCTTCCTTCATGCCAATATTTCACCCATGGATAGAAAAAAGAAAACAATTACTTCTTAAGAAAAATAGTGCTTTATACCTTCGCAAAGAGGACTCTTAAAAACTGACCCCAATTAATATGTAGACAGTTTTGAAATACCTTCCACTATCAAAACATTTTTTTTGAGAACCAATATTATTATGTATCAATAATTGGATTTTTTTACATTATTTTGTTTAGCCAGAAGACAAGAAGAGTATTGTTCGTCAAATCATTTGGTGTGGAAAAGGAGATTTAAGATTAGTAGATAAAAGATAAATCTAATCAGATATCAGGCAAGGCAGCAAAATAGATCATGACCTCGATATGAAATTTCAAACCACGATTCATATCTTTTTCATATTTTAATGACACAGATATTCCCCTCGTGGATTTATCTTACAACATAAAATACATCTTTCCTCGTACCTATACATTTCATACAGCAATATATTTTGTTACTTTCGTATTAAAATAATTTTACAAGAAATATATAAATATGTCTTTCATCTACAATATTTACTGAAGACAATTTTTCACCCTGCACAGGCAGGCTTTCGGTGAGCTGAATCAAGCAAACGCCATCTTGTCTTCAATTCCTCCTAAATTTTAGGAAAATTTCGAGAATTTTATAGATTTCCGATAATAATCATTTAATTCCTTCGTAAAATGTCTTTGCTAAATTGTTCTCAAAAGACATCCATACACAATTTTACCCACTATTTGATAGTGAAATCGTGACAAGAAAGGAGCTAGATATATTTACACCTCTCAAACCTTGACAGTCAGGAATTTATGCCACGAAACTTCAGTCATTGTCATTAGCCGATGAAATCGCGACCAATTCAGAGGATAACTTTTTCAAAATTAATTTCCACATATTCCAATGGTAAAATGTCAGTGAAACGATAGCGTGAGTTATCTATCACGAGAAAGAGAATTTTCAGCAGGAATTTTAAGTCTTCTTCATTTTCACAGAGATGAAAGCTCGAAATTTTTACTTGTTCAGAGACACCAAAGTAAAGTTTACGTACTTGGAACAGGAAATGAAGTATTCACAGCGGCCGTGGGTAAGCTTTGGGTTAAGAGACTTTGTCTTTTCATCGATGAACTACCTGACTGTCTTTGGTGATTTTTTGCTCTTTTCTGTTCATGCTGTGCACGATCGTGGTTTTCAAGTCCCGGAGGAAGTTCGTGCTCAGAGTGCTTTTTTCTCTTCAAAGAGGACTGTTCCACTCGCATTCTTGAGAGAGCAACTACTAATGAGTCATTCATTTCTGCAATGTCTTGAGTTTCCTGCAACTCTGGAGACGACGAAAGCACCGCAAACCCAAGATTCCGACGACAACCCAACACAGGGCTTGGCGGAGGGGCGCACGGCAATGGCGATTCCTTGAATACTGGCGTCGTTTGCCGCAACCTGGCCATTCCCTGGTGTCTTCTTTAAGTGCGAAACTCTTATTATGGCTTAGCCGTTAAAAGAACAGACCTTCCACAATATTCTGTTGTAAGAACTGCTTCTCGGTAAGCAAAATTTCTTCTTCCTTCGACATTAATCTACTGCACATGTACCATTCTCCCGCTCACATCATTAAGTCAAATCTTTTACATTTATCAGCTGACGCCATTATAAAATTATTTGATGGCTAATTGACCAATGGCATTTGTTGATACAGAATGCCTCCTTCAAAGTTGGCCAATCATATCAATTTTTCTATTGCGAAGACATGAGTCACGATATCTTTTGTGGTGAGCGTGACTGTGAGCACGAGACTGGGAAGAGTCACCCACGCCGTCTCACCGTCACCCACGCAAAACTCTGTGATCCAATTTTTTTTTTATCACAAATCGGTTATAGAACAGACTACTCCTTCCAAGAGTGGAAAAAGTTTTACAAAAGCTGACTGCCACTTATTTCACAAGAAGATATCTGTTTCCTCTGAGTAAGATCACTTAGGGTTTGAACGCGCCTTGTAGTATTTTAAAATCATTTGCCCCAGGAACGATTTTACCTGAACATCTTTTTAGATACACCTCGTCATAATCAAAGCCACAAATTTGACCTAATTCCAAACAAAAAAAGCTTTCCCATTCTATTCATTCGTTATAAAAAAATTAATTGAGAAGGATTCGGAACCGCTTAATTGTTTGTCCTGAAATATATGGCATTCCTTTCCTTTGTCTGAGCCTGTAAAGATTAGAACTAATAGTTGTACTGAATAATAAAGAAATCCTCTTTGCCAATGTTCCAACAATATGAAATACGCTCACTCGTGTTTTCTGGTTCTCAGCATCTGAAGTTTCCCAAGATTACGAAATCCCACCTCACTCAAATGACGATCGGGAACTTGTCACGTGCAGCGCGAAATATTGAGCAATATCGATGAAAGAGCGAGTCACGCGATGTTATGCTGTTTTTGACGTCATTTTTGGGAAGTCAACAGAACGTTGCCCTTTTGCACGACTCGCCCAAAATCAATCGCTGAGAAACAGATGGAATGTTAGGACAACCTTTGGAATATGACGGAAAGAAAATGACCTATTATGAGTTACAAACTCGTTTAAAGACTGCATTTTTCAAAATTTGACCCACCCACCATCTGAACGTACGGCATTCCTTTCATGGCACATTTTTGTGCGTGTATCGGCCAGTTCATTATTACAATGAAACGTGTGGTAAAAATGCTGAATCCAGCGTGCTATGTAACACTTACTATAATTCTCAAGATCTTAGACAGAATTTCCGAGCAGGTGACACTCAAGTTAGATGTTCTAAGAGGGCATTTGATACGCTTGGTTGGCGCTCACGCTCAAAACTACTTTACAAGGATATTTTATCGTTACTTAGGCGCTCCGTGGGAGACCTGCATTAAAAATTCGAACAGGCTTCACTGTTAGCGCTCAATGACGAACGTTTCTCAGTCCACGGGAGGATTTGAGACGAGACGAGAAGAGGTCACTCGGGGATTAGCAGTGGCAGTCTACTTGCAGACGTCTCGACGGCTAGAAAGTTGCTCAAGCTTAAACATAAGCAGCCGAAACTCTTGACACGAAACGACCCTTCGCGTAACTCTTGCTTACGAGCAGTGTTGTTACAAAGTCTACCATGACAACATTCAAAAGACGGAAAACGCCACGATGTGCGACGGGGGCGGGCCACTTAGCTCGGATAACTTGACCTTTCACTGATCGAAGTAATTGAAAGTAAGCTTATGGCTAAATAAGAGATAGAAAGAATTGGTTCACGCTTCGCGTACGTATACTGAGTTAAGGATGCACGCGGGGAAGCTTAGAAAGCACGAGAGAACACACTGCAATGAAATCGGTTGCAAAGATCATGTACACATTGCAGTTGGAGTAAAAAGCATATTGCTGAAATATATAACATATATAATTTATTGTAATATTCAAGTATAAATAACAATTTCTGCATTATACATAATTACATAATTTCTATAGTAAACTTGTCCGTGGTCTTTCATGTGAGTAACTTTTCGTCTGTAATCTCCTTATACATTATAAATTGCAGATTGTCTTTTTCCCGAATCTTCAGTCTTAAGTGGTTGATTACAATAATAAAATTAAGTACACTGCAAAATTGCATGTTATAGTCCCTATAAGTAACAGAAGACTTTTTTGTGAATACAGAGCTGTATCTGGACACAATAGAACGAGGGTGGACGAGGGGGGGGGGGGGGAGAGAAGGCTGGGAGAATTTGAGAAAATTAAACGAACACGAGATGCAATGAAGGACTTGTTTAGTTTTCGAAAACTCTCCCAATCCCCCCGGCCGGGATTGCCCGCTAATGTAAACACAAGATAAAAGTCCTCTATTATTATAAAACCTTTCTTAAAAATAGGCGCGAGAATGCACCCATCTGCGCATCGCATCTAATCATACCGATCAACCGATGAAAGCGCACACAATTTCTTAAATATTTTATGAAGCGGTAAAAATTTCATGGCAAATCCGTCTTGAAATAGTAGAAAATTAAATGCTCCTGCTATTAAACTAATTTTGGATTGTTGCGTGGATTTGTCGCTTCGTAAGAAGCGTAGAACAGTTCTGTTTTTATCTTCGCCTAAGTAACAGGTGTGTGCAAAATATGAATCAAAATAGAACTGTGTAACGTGTAACAGATCGATGCCCCTTTTCTGCACTGATTCAAGTCTCAGTTGCAAATTTCCTTGATGTGTCGCGTTTGGTTAATCAACTCGCAGTCACACCTGTCTCAAGCGGCTCGCCTACTGTTAAAGCTGGTTTCAGATACGTGTTTCCTTTACTTGTTCCGGCTAAGATAGCGTCGACCTACAAAAATACAATAGCAGCAGTGGACATCAAAAATTGGCATGAGAAATCAGAACGACAACTCCAACAACAATAACAACAACACAATTGGAAACGACCACACCTTACAGTAACTGATAATTATGCAGGTGGTTTGGAAAAGAGGATATCTGTAGTCGAAGGGGTTTTAATAACTTTTTCCATAAGCGGCTGCAGAGGTTATGAAAGGCTGTTGCGCTCGGAATAGGGGCTGGAGGGAAAAAACCAAACACCACAACCTGCTATAAGGCGGAAAAGATGACGATTAAACTGGCTACTGTCTAACCGGCTTTTATTGAAATTCCTGTGCAGTTGTCAGACGACAATCGATTCGTGTCAATGTAATTGTAGTAGAAAACGGACTTGTCCTTTTTAAAATGTAAAACTTGGTATAAAGGACTGTGTTTGCTAAAGTAAGCTGCTGAAATGGTTGGCGGTTAATTTTTACTTGTTTTCACAGCTGCAGTCTCCTACAAACTGATCATTCAAATGGCATTTTCACTGTACCTCCTTTACTATATTGTTCCTGAATTCTGTCATTTGTTCTTGTAATAAAAGAGCGTCCTCCTTAAGCTTAACTTGGCGTTCCCTTAAAGTGCCAAGCACCTCGAGATTGGACTGAGAGGGCAAACAAACAAACAAAGACGTCAACATTACGCAAATAATAACAAACTGTAAATTACTATTTCAAATATTGCATCACTTTTGTAACACTTTCACTGATTACAGCCTGAAAGATTACAAGGCTCGAGATTCTAATAAATCATTTCAAGTAAACAAGGTTCTTGGTTGGCTAAAAGTAATCCATGGTAAGGATTACACGAGCCGTGGCAAGAAGGTTCTTCAAAACTGACAAACACACAATGAGGAAAGGCACAAATTGCTACAGGTAACTTAAGTTTCAAAATTGTTTGTTCATTGTGCCAAGTTGAAAACATTCCAGCTCCCTTAATGCTGTGATACAATGTATATTTACGTAATCAAATAGGATACAATTGATACATAAACATATATACGTGAGAGTAGGCTGCAAGGGTTTCACCAACTTATTCGCATTAGCAGTTCGCAGCAGGCTCTGAAATGTGGGCATCGTTCCAAACGTAAGGTCAAGATGGCTGGATATCAGCAGAGTTCTTTTCTTGCATTTTTATGAACCAAGACGAAGTCGCGGTCCATAAAAGTGCGAAAAAGAACGAGACTAATGTCCAGCCATCTTGACCGAACAACCTTGGATTCTATTGCAAAAAGATTTCGCTTTCTTAGGAATTAAGAATGACTTGTTTACTTCGAGAGCCAGGAAAGAAAGCCAACTGTGTTTGTAGCACAACAAACTCGCGAGAGTCGCTTCTGTTTTCTTTGTTTAGTCTAACTTCTGCCGCTTTTTGCGTTTCCATCGACGACATTGTCCAAGAATTACGAAAATCGTTCTAATTCAATTTTTCATGCGCAGGATCAATGCGGGCAATCCCGGGCGGGCAAGATGGCCCATTTTGCCCGCTCGAGTAGCAATCAGAACACAGGATTTGCTTGATCTAGCCCACGAGCGCTGCGACGTATAAAGTGGACTTATAGTCTGACCTTCATGAGTTCCAGGCCCTTGCAAGTCACAGGAAGCTCTGCTTTGGGTTTGGTTTGCTCCGCGCCGTCACTTTCATCCCCATACATGTTTCTTTAAAAAGAGGAAGTAAGTTATCATAAAGCAGATTCAACAAGCTTGAAAATTGCGATGGCGATGTAGTTTACATGTAACAATAGTATAAGAAAATTAATTACCTGACGAGGGAATTCCGCGTAAAATTGCACGCTTGAACCGATATTGCTCTCATCGCTTCGCCATTCGCGCGATATCGTTTTTGCGTGCAATTTAACTCGGAATTCCCGAGTCAGGTAATGGATTTTCCTTGAATCGTATAATTGCATAAAAATAAGAAAAAAAGAAAAACAGCAATAATATTGTTTGTTGTTCTCCTGAGCGCGAAACAAGAGATTTGAAACAATATCACTTATTAGTCTCGTTTTCAACTCACAATTTCACGCTAAATACCAATCAGAATGCGAGGTTTTCTTCACTTATGCGACTCTAAACTCAACAGAACAGTTGTTTTTGCATGACAAAAAGCTGCAAGAATGCTTCCAGGAGACGTAAAGTGTGTCTAGTAATCTAATAAAGATGCACATAAGTACGAGTGGCGCACACTGCAAGAGTTTGTCCTCTCTATCAAAACACAAAGCAGAGGAAATACGACTATGAGAGAAATTATTTCAGAGTTCAAAGCGTTTCTGTTTAAAACAACAAAGCAACAACAAGAGAATCTAAAAAGGTTAAAATATGAATAATCTCTTTTAAAAAGTGATTTGGTACAATGTGTGGAAATATTTCTACAGCTGCCATTGTAAGGGTGATTATCTACACTGTACCTGTTAAACTCTTCCTGAGACATGGATAATGCCTGAGCATCAAGCTTCTCAATAAACGATAAAGCACAACACTGGCAAAAAAAAGTTAAAGAAAGGAAAAGATAAAAAAAAAAAAAGAAAAGAAGATAATTAGAAGTCTTTACTCAAGCTAGGTGGGAGGCAGGGGGAGGGAGGGTAGCTGAGAGCTGAGAGAAGTGAAATCCGGCTACATCTCGAACCCAGTCCTCTCGCCCCGGAGTCCAGCGGGTTAAGAACGTCAAACCATTGCGTCTCCATGGGAAGACAAAAAGGCCTTCTAAGACTTTTGAAAGTCACTTTCGATTCAGAACTACTAAAGTAACAAAACAACTAGTAATCAGTTACAAAAAGTTACAAATTAAAAGACTCCTACAGGAGGATCCTACTTACAAGGTTCGTGAAGTAATATCCAGCTTCTCCCATCATCAGTTTGTTAGGATTACAAAATCTGGAGATATATCTGTTAAAAAGGCACACGCATAAACCATCAAAAGGGAGAGATATATAAATTTTTCCTCAATCCAGAAATGTACTGAGCATGCATGACTTGACATAGCAATGAATTTGCCATCTCCTATATGCATGATAATCTCTCAGGGCCAGTTATTTCCCATCTCCTATATGCATGATAATCTCTCAGGACCAGTTATTTCCCATCTCCTATATGCATGATAATCTCTCAGGACCAGTTATTTCCCATCTCCTATATGCATGATAATCTCTCAGGGCCAGTTATTTCAACAAATTTTAGCTGTTGTTTAATAAAAACGCGTTCTAAACTTACTATCATGAATTTAGCTGAATCTCTTATCTGAACATTTATTTTTGTGAACAGTGTCAAGTGGGCCGAAAGCTAGCTATGGAAGGACATTTATTTAATTAAAAAAAAAAAAAAAAAACCTCCTATAGAGAATACGTAAGGCCTCGGCCACTGCTTGCGTAAAACTGCTGTTTGGTTGAACATTGTGTAAAGAACAAGCCCTGCATGTTTAAAGTACAATTTACACATATTTGACAAAACAAAGTTTCATTTACATTATTGCATGTAATGCACATTGAAGTGGATATTTGCACGGAAGTTCCCATGAAATAAAGTTGTTCTCGATTAAACCCATGTAATGATATCAACATTGAATTACACATATGTTAATAGGTTGTACACATAGTACTTACTGAACATTGGAATGTAACATTGTGGGATTTGCTTTTAATACGACATAAATGAGGCAAGGAAGGAAATCGTCGGCACTAACTGCTCCACCATCGGGTGTTGAGGAATGAATAATTTCTATCAAAATATTAAGGTAAAAAAATTGCAGCAATTGTCTTAAGAAGATTGGCAGCAGAGGACAGATGCCCAAGTCTGTAAATCTTCTACATGCAATCAATCAAAGCAGATTGTTTTGATAGAATATTCCTAACTGACAATTGAATCAATAGGGGAATATAGTTATTATTACTACATGGAGAAGCCTTAATTCACAGAGATTACAAGAAACAAATTTTGGAAATACAACATTGTTTAAAATGCACACAAATGTATAATTATTTGCTGATGCATACTATCACCTTCAAGAATTACAAGCAGTTTCACTTTTTAAATCAGAATGTTAAAATGGCAGAGATTGTAAGAATACTAAAGGATACTAAATATGTTCTTGCAGCAACGCACAACACATGCTAGTTTATCCTGAGGAGCTCTCCTTGTGTTTATTTCCACCAGATCTGGGAGGAAAAATGAAGATTAAGTGAAAAACAAAGTTTGAGCATACATATACAAGAAACAAAAATTGCACATTTCCCATGTTTTAAAATTCTAAGTATAATGTGCTATAACGAAGGTTGGCATTATCACTTGTAACTATCTGCATGGCCTGATTGTGGACATGTCAATTCATCCTCTTTGCTCAAAGAAATGCTGCAGGAAGTCTCTGAAACTTTTCTGAATTTCTCTGATAAAAGCAAAGTGAATGAACACAGGCCACCATTCCAACAAAGTTTAATCTTATGACTACTTGCCATATCATGCACTGCAGAGGGAATTTTCTGGCAACATTTTGAAGCCACCATACTAGATTGGTAAAAGGAACTTGTCGTTCTCACTTACCACCTCTCTAATATATGTAGACCTGTAGTACTCACTCCATATTCAATCTTCCTCATCCCATATGGTGACTACAAAACTTGGTCAAGATAATAAGCACTTGCCACAATAACAGCAGCTCAGTCTACACGAAATACCCACAGACATTAAAACAAAAATGACTTGTACCTTGTTGTGCTTCATCAATCAACTGCTGAACTGCATCAATATCTGGATTTATAGCAGCATCCAGATGCTGAGGAGTTATCCAGTTAAAACTTCGCATACGCTTCTGATTTTCCAAATCTCTTGCTTCATCATCCGTGGAAGCTGGACAGAAAACACTGTAAACACACAATTTGCCAGTTAAATTTCATGTTTTTCAGCACCTTAACCCTTGCTGCCTGCAACTAGCATCTTATTTTTCCCTGGCGTAATATCACCCATGAATCACACATTAGGGTCCCTACAATAAAAGAAATGATCCCCAACCAAAGAAGCTCTTGATTGTCAAAGAAATTCTCCTTGTCAAAAACTTAGGAAATGTATGAAGAACAGTATGGAGAATATACGCATTAATGTTAGAGTGTAAGAGATTAAAAGGCAGCCTCCTGGTTAGCTCAATGGAGAGAGCGCTGGACTGTTGTGTGGGAAGTCAAGGGTTCGAGCGTCGGCCGGACCAACACTTGAGGTCTTAAAATAATTGAGAGGAATATGCTGCCTTTCTATAATATCAAGAAACAGTTAGATATTCTAGCCTTCTCGGATAGGGACCAATAAATGGAGGTCTTGTCTCCTGCAGGGGTAGGGGTAGGAGACATTAATTTCCCACGCACGAGATTACTGTGCGATGGATGTCCTGCCCTGGGTGGGATGGGTGGTTACTGGGCCCGCAGTGATTGGCGCAAGCTGTTGCGGTGTCCCTGCCTGTCAGCAAATCTTGTAAATAAATAAATAAATAAATTGGGGATGTACAACGAAATACAGATGTACAGCAGTAGGACTTCTCTGCAGTTTACTTGATACATTTACATTCAAAATCTCTAAATGTCACTTTAAAAGAACAGCTTTCATTATCCAAACGTGCTTTGTAGAGTACAAATAATGCGCAAGACTAGTACAAATATCACAGTTACGATATTTGTACCCCAGAAATATCCGCGAAATTCGTCTGCACTGAAAAAACAATTTGGCGTGTTGGATAATAAATCTCTATTAGATGTTTTGTTGTGTGGTATGGCTGAGTATTTTTACTCGTTGTTTGTATTTTGACTCGCCCCATGGGCTCATCAAAATACGGCACACCTTGTAAAAAATACTCAGCCATACTACACAACAAAATGTCTAATAAGATATGTTTACTGTACATGTACATACACTTTATATAACTTTGTCATGATGTATTTTTCTACTCCATCCAATGTTCTGTCAATCCCTTCTTGTGGTTGATTTTGAAACAACTGATGAGACTGTAGGTGCTCTGACATTGCCTAAAATGGCAAATGAAAAGGGTTTAGAATAATGCCGTACATTTCTATTTTTTTTTCTAATTAAGTTTTCTAGCATCTTAGCGTTGTAATAGTGTAGTATCTTAATATTTTAGTATTTAAGTGTCTTAGAAAATTAGCATTTTAGTTAAAACTTTGTATAATTTAATAAGAGCCATAAGGGAGGGTACAGTTTCTTTTACTGTAATTATGTACCCTAAATAAAGTTTAAAGTTTAAATTTCAGAATTACTGTTATGGTAAGTTAGAGTTCACATATAGGAACAATAAATTACAGACTGAAATAATTCAAAATGAAACACATGATTCACAACTGCTGAAAACTCACCCCATAAAAGTCATGAACCATCTGACTCTGTTCTTCTACCTTCAGTGATGGGTTGTTTAAAATCGTTTCAACAAACCTGTCAACAGAAAAAGGAAATGTAAGAAACGATTCACCCTTGTGACAACCAAAATCTCAACTGGCAGGGAAAAAAATCTGCAAAATATTTTTATAAGTGTGAATGAGGAGCTGAATCGACTGTCACGAAATAACCCAGCCTATAAATTATGGCTGAATTTGAACTGTGGCAACCAAGACAAAATCCAACACCTTAAACACTTTACCAACCTGTTTTCAGATAGCTACTGTTAATAAACTGCTTCACATTGGCTTACGAGCAAATAAAACAGACATGCAGTCTGTTAATACACTGTAGTTAAATATATTTTAACTAACTGACAATAAACTGATCAAGATTGATTTTCGCTTGGGGAATTACCCTTGCAATGAATATGTACTGCTGAGGAATCACTGAGAGGAATCAATAGATTTTTTCCTTAATTTAAATGCCAACAGCCTAAAAACAACACAATGTACAATAGCCTTCCATGTATATACATGTATATAAAAGAGATGAACACCTAGAGTACAGCCATGTCAATGAAAGAACTTTGTACTACTTGTAAAAATAATTGAAAGCATTTGAAATTGAAAATTACTCACACGTTGCATTTATGATTGACATCTTGTGCTGCTGGTTTCTTTAAGGTCTTTAAGAAATCCCGAAAACTTGAACCAGTCTTTTGAGGCTCAACTAAAAAAGATTACAACTTACAATAAACAAACCCATAATGCTTTAAGTACTACTAACTAAAGGGATTAAATAATTGGAACATACTTTATATATGAATATTGTGCGAGTGAAAAAACATGTATTGCATCTGACCCAGCTGTATGAACATATACCTCCTTAATCCTGGAGAGTATCATGATGTTTATCAAGACCTGAAGTTGATGCACCTTTAAAGGACAATTAATTAAATGAAAAAAAAAAAAAGTTTGAGAAATTCAGTTCAAAACTAATACCACTGTCATTTATACCAGGTCTTTCTTATCCAATGCATCAACTTTTGTACTCACTGAGTTTAAAACAAGCCAATAGGAAGACTTAAATGAGCCCCTATCAATTTTCCAGAGTCAAACACAAGAAAACTGATCAAATTTAGGATAAATTTTTTAAAAATTGACTGAGGCACTTTGATCCTGACAAGCAAAGGGACATAACAAGCACTCCCACAAGTCAGGTTTGACTTCAGTTAAACCTCAGGAAAATAAAGCAAAACCCTTCAATTGGATTGTGATTTTAGTATACAGGTGTAAGGTAATAAGTACATGAATGTCTTGCAATGCATAGGAGACGAGTGAAATCTGTGTCCTAAACAAAATGAAGCACTCAAGACCACTCTAATGACTAGACTCTATCCAGGTGACCACGAAATGATTAGAACCATAGCAAACACCCTGTACAAGAACAATGACAGTACACACCATCCACTCTCACCTGGAGATGGGCTAAAAATTCCAGCCTCTGGTACAGAAGCTCTGCCTGGACTCTTTTTGAATAATTTCTTAACACTTTGTCTGTCAGGAAACAAATTGCAAATTAACCAATCAATGATACAAGAGTGGTTTACTGTAAAGTACAGCACTTACATCTAGGTGTGAATAATGCTAATCATAGAGAATCTAAATCTCTTGCTGGTTAGTCCTTGGTATACCTGGTACAAGTTCTCTAACCCTGGCTACTGAGCCATGTCAGCTGAAAGAAAAATCTTCCATTCAAAAAAACTTTCAGTTATCTTGATGCTGATTGTATTAATAAAGAAACCTGTTCAAAAAATCAGATTCCCTGCTAAACCAATTTCCACATGCAAGTGAACACAAACATACAGCAGTATTTACTCTTACTTTTTGGACTCTAATTGAAACCTCTTTTTCTCTTCAAATTTATTGAACTTGAGTTTTCCTCCTGATTCTTCCTCTTCATGTGCCACTAAAAATGAATGGCATGTAGAGCTCAAGAACTAAAAGTGCAAGGATGGTGTCACAGGGATTTAAGTTTAATGAGTGAAAATGCATGATTGATTATTGATCCTTCTGTTTAAATGAGAAACAAGAATTCTGGGTTTAAACCTACGAATACCCACACAAAACACTTTGGTGAGTAGGCACATGAAACTGGGGCCAATGTATTAACACAAATTTAATTTTTTTCTACCTATATTTGTTGCATGAATTTTAAGTTCTCTTTAAGAGCACTAATAACCCCCACCAGGAAATCCTTTTCAACTACTTGAAAGCAAATTTTGTGCCTCTTTAGAATCATTTCATTTCTGTACATACTCCGTGAGAGGAGAAATAAGGAGAAACTTTCAGATATTAAAATACACCTATCATTTGAAAGACAGATTTGAGGTTAAAACTGGGAACAGATATCAAAGACATTGCATAAGTAATGGAATAACAACTGAAGTTACTGTACATACCTTCTGTTTGGAAATTGTGAGAACCACCAGATAGTGCATCTTCTCTGCTTTGTGAGGCAGCTCGAGCCCTCTGCTGCTTTAGATACACCTCTCTGTAGCACACTGAACAATAGCCTCTCCATGCAGGATTTCCATAGAAACCACACCTACAAAAAGATCATTAAGTTCATTAACACCATTTTTCATGTTACAAAAAGAAACCAGAGCACTAATAATTATCAGTCGAGTGAAGTGCAGAAAAAGTGTTGTGATAGAGTTTTAACCGTGGATTTAAAATTGGTGTTGTGAAATGGTCCTCATTTCAATGCAGTCACCAAATCTCAGGAGCTGTGGGTTACCAACAGACAAGCATGAAAGAGGTCAAACACTACATTGCCAGCTGAAAGGAAGCCAGTTGCCTCTGACAGCAAGACAATTTTAACTGCAAAACATGGTCACCAAACTTCAATCACACCTCGCCTCACCTTAGAGTCTTTCTTCTCTCAACCAAAGTAATTTTCATGTACATTACTTTAAACCTGGTTAATTACATGTAAAATTTAGACAGGCCCAATTAGATGCATAGATTGTTATTTTGCATTGTTTACCAAATATAAACATATTACTCATACTCTCATACTGATTTACACACATACTGTACATGTATGTTGAAACCTACATGTTGGTAAACAGGCTTTAATTTGTTAACCTACATACATGTGTACAAGTTCAAGTTAGTTTTTTTAAAGACTTACTGACTGGTAAGTTATTTCTTGAATTTAGCAATTCAGGAAATAATTTAGTTGCCAATTTGGCAACCAGAAAAGATGTATAGTTGTAGTGCAAAATATTTTAGTTATAACAGTCAGCCCTCCAACATGACAATACTGTTGAACACAAGGGATTACCATGCCTGATAATCACTGGGTAAATAACAGTTCTATAAATTAACTGAACAAATGTGGATAAAGCTACAATATACTGTACTTTCGTTAAATGGTCAAATGTCATTGCATCCAAAACATTGAACAAGAAACAAATTTATTTCGCTGACTAGATTTCACATAAGTAGATAAGGAAAATTTGAAAAGATGACAGCAGAAATACCGAAATACGCAAAAGATGAAAGAGATTGTTGCAATAATTATTAATGTTAACCGATCCAAGTAGCAGCAAATCACATGAGAATCATGACAGTCATGAGAGGTCAAATTTCATTGCTTCTTGCACAGTATTCTAACTGTCCAACATTACGAAACAGGGATACTATACAACAAAACCCATCTATGCCACTCATTCGCAGGAACTTGTGATCGAACAAGCGAACAAGAATAATTTTGAAACTAATTTGAGCACCGGCAAACAAAATGACGTAGCACTTCCAAAACGAAACAAAAAAAAGCACAGGAAATACAGGAAATAGGTGTAGAAACTCGCTCGCTTCTTAGAGCACATCTTTTTAAATTCTACGACACCATGAAGACCGCATACAAATATTCTCTTTGCAGTTTGAAAAGAAACGCGCAACGTTTCCTTACACCTTAAATGTCGTGAACTTGCGAAAAAGATTAGTTTCGGAGATTTGAACTACACTAGTTATGGAAAGGATTGTGTCAGCACAGCGGATGTGAGTGCGAAACTTACCCCGTTTTACAGCGAAGTTCAGGATTATTTAACCTCTCGAGAATTTTGGATCTTGTTCTACTCCGATCAGCCATTATTGGCTTTCTTGTGGGCAACTGCGCTAGCTATCGAAATGAAAAAACCACCATCAACAATTCGGAGTACGTCACTTCGCCATTTTGTTGATCTTACGCCCCTGGAGGTCTAGTAACGAGTCCTGTTCGCGGTTCCCAGTTCCCCAGTCATCGTTTTTACATAATTATTATTTACAGAAGGAAACTAAATCTATTTTGCTGAGGTAGAAAGGGGTACCAGTCTACCCCAAAATTAACTGTATCGGATGCAGTTTTCTTTTTAAATAGAAATGCCCTGCTCGATATTACTCCCTGATTTACACCTAACTGAAATAAATTTGTTGCGGAAAAAAGCAAAAACAGAAAAGGAAAAAGCCAACATCTACTTGGAACTTGGAACTTATACTCCCAAATAGCTGAGCTAACGCTGGGAGATATAGAATAACTAATTAATAGTGCTAATAATCTACAATAAATATGTAAGGTCTAAAAGAAACAATAAATGTAAATAGTTCAAAATCTTTTCAGGTGGTTCGGGGTCTTCATGGTCTGAATGTCCCTTATGGCTAATAATTTAAAAGAAGTAATGTTCTTAGCTTGGACTGTTTGAGTTGACAGTTTATTCCATGCTCGAACAGTTCGTATAAACGGAGAATAACTGTGCGCCAAAACACTTGAGTGGGGCTGGAGCATGGCATGTTGGATCCTTGGTCTAGGAGCGGGTTGGATAGAAGATGGGAATTCAAGATCTATGCAGATTGTTGTTGATTTTATAAAAAAGAGTCACTTGGGCCAGCAAACGTCTGGATGCCAAGGAGTCCCAACCAAGTTGATTTAAAAGATCTTGTGAGTTTGTAGATCTCTTGTAATTATGCGCGACGAAACAAGCAGCCCGTCGCTGGACTTTTTCGATAGTTTCAGTGTCCCTGTTTGTGTGTGGATTCCAGGCAGCACTTGCATATTCTAGTAAAGGTCGAATAATTGCTTTGTAGGCTCTTTCCTTGACTTCAGGCGTACACGCTTGTAAAGTCCGTTTGACCAGCTCGAGAGCCCTATTGGCTTTGTTGGAAGTTTTATCACAGTGTTGTTTCCAATTTAGCTTGCTCGTTAATCTAACACCCAGATAATCATAGGAAGTTACATGTTCCAAGACCTGACTATGCATGTAATATGGTAGTATGACAACGGTTCGCTTGTTGGTCAAGGATATGTGGTAGCATTTCATAACATTAAACTCCATCTGCCAAAGACAGGCCCATGAAGTTAGTCTGTCAAGGTCTTGATGAAGGATAAAATGATCCGCAGGCGATACAACCTGTCCATACATAATGGTGTCGTTAGCAAAGAGTCTAATATTTGACTTGATATCACCCACGATGTCATTTATGTACATCAAGAAAAGCGTGGGGCCTAAGACAGACCCTTGTGGAACACCTGAAATAACCTTGCACGGGGCAGAGTGTCCGCCGTTTCCACTGACACTTTGGAGCGGTTGCTTAAGAAACCCTTTATCCATAATAAGGTTTGGCCTTGAATACCATTGTGACTTAACTTATATAAGAGCTTTGGATGAGATACTTTGTCGAAGGCCTTGCTGAAATCGAATTGGATAACATCAGCTTGACCCTTAATGTTAAGAATGGAGGCCCACTCGTGAATGGCTGAGACCAGTTGCGTTTGCCAAATAAGAATTTATCAGCATGAGAAGCCCGGCTTGCTTGAAGCGATCGCGGATAATGTTCCACTGCTTTACTGCTTTAATGACAGTCTCAAAACTTTTGGAAGCTCAATCATTTTTGATTTTCAGTGTTTTCTCGGGTTATTTGGTGGTCTTTGGTGGGTTTTTAGAACGAAGAACGACTTAACCCTGTTTACTGACGCTTCTTTAAATATTAAAAAAAAATCCTTTCACGCAGGGTCACTCGACACTCATCCCTGGAACTATAGAGGGTCGGGTGAAGCGACGAAACTAAGAAGGAGCTAATAAGCAAATAAGTTTAGGACACAGACAAGATTCGAAGAAACGAACACAAAAGCGAGGTTAGTTCGTTTTTATCCCAAACCAGCTCGGATTTTCTAGGTTTCAAATCCTTATATTTCGCCTTTTGTGCAACATAAAAGAATGTTACACATGCATTTAAGAGGAACATCGTTCAAGCTAAAGCTGAATGATCTCTAGCAATTTATCAAAGATAATAGTGAACTAATGCTAAAGTCAAATTTAATCTCGCATTCTATGATTTAAAAAAATGTAAATGTTCAAAAAGGCAAATTTTTGCATATACAGCAGAAAGTGAAAAGGGAACACTTATTTTCTAGTTGTTTTCTTTCAGTCGTAGAAGTGATTCTTTCTAATACCTCCTTAGTCTACCTGTTATGGAGGATCTTTCGTTACAACTGATTACTATATCTGATGCAATGATACTTGAACATAAGTCAACGTCTTACGAGCCAAGCAAACTCATTATAGCTTTAATATTTGGATAAAAATTGTACTGCAGATGTAAAACCGATTATTATTTTGAGCTAAGGTTCAGTTTAGTTTTTGATAAGAGATTATAGTCTCTTGTCGAAGAATCATATCAACAAGTGCATCGGACGATTACGATCTTGTTCCAAATCGTGCTATAACGGACGGTCACTTTTTTAGGGCTACGATTCCGTTTAATCTTGGATAAAATAAACAAGTGCATCATCGGACGATTCCGATCTTGTTCCTTTTAATGAAAATCGACGAAAGAAGGCAACCACACCGCTTTTCAGACGAACTATACCACGGCGACAGAAACTGAAACTGTAGATTGGGCACAAGTAAACTTTCTTCCAAAAAGACTTCAAATGAAGGAATCCTTTCCCTAAAAAAAAAAAGAAAGAAAAAAAAACATTGAATCAGTGTCACTCATCTTTAGATATGTTCACAGGAAATCGTATTCTTTTGTCATGCCTCACCTCTAAAGTAGATGTCATTTATGTATGTAATCAACCAGTATATTTATTATATTAAACCTCACTATATCGTGGTGTTTTAAAGCATAAATGTGTTGATAAGATAGTATAGAAGAGATTGAATTGTGTAAACGGTTTTGATACCGATTATTAGAAACAATAACGTTCAAAACACGATCAGTGTCAGCCAGAAGTTTTTACGGCCGCAAATTGCCAAGTATTTTAAATTTGCAGCAACTTTGATCAATAACATAGCCTGGGAGAAATAGAGGGAGCCTTGGGGACTGGGCCGAAGTCTTCCTTTCCCTGTAGTATTTAGGTTTTCTCCCTTTTATCAGTAAGTCTTTTGGGTGGATGTATAATAAGAAATGAGGTTGTGCGTTTGTCATCACCACGACATTTCGGCCCTCTTTTACTTAATTTTCCTCGTCTGCCTCAGCATTGTGGCAGCGTTTAACCAAAAGCCTCGATCTTTCTGTAAACTTACATCTCAATCGAGGAAGCAGGTGTTAGTAATTCTTATAATGTAGTGGTTATTTTGTTATCTATTAATTCAATTGGAAATCGAGTAACCAAGAAAATGAAATGAAATGATGAACTGACATTAGCAGAAATGTTTCGTAATTTGTGCAGTTTGCAGGCGCTGTTAGAACCTGTAACCCACGTACGGAGGTGCTTAAAGACAACAAATTTTAATAATAATAATAATGATAATAATAATAATAATAATAATGATAATAATAATAATAATAATAATGATAATAATAATAATAATAATTATAATAATAATAATAATAAATAATTAAGCAATGGACATTCCACTGGGTGGCTCTTCTTGTCCAGTGTTTCCAGATCGAATTGGAATTTGGAATGTTGGTTTTTGCGGAGGGAGGAAAGCCGGAGGACCCAGAGAAAAACCCTAGGAGAACCAACAACAAACTCAACCCACACATGACGCCAGGTCCAGGAATCGAACCTGGGTCACACCCGTGGGAGGCGAGCGCTCTCACCAATGCGCCATCCCTGTTTCCTACACAATTTCATGAATTTCCAAACATTACTGCGAAACTAACATAATCATTTCATGTACTCACCAATGGCGAGTAACAACACAGAGGCGTTAAGGGTCAAGAAGAGGACATTCATAAATATGGAGTTGTCTCTATTCTGCGTATTTCGGACATCCCAATTTGTGTACACTGCACCAAGACAGACATCAAAGAATATGATCCACAGGACAAATGTTTGTAGACGATCCTCAAACTTGCTTTTTAACGGTCGGAAGAACGTATACGCAACTCCAAACGCGCTTACCGTCAAGATCGTAAGGCCGACTTGAGAAAGGCCTTCAGATCCAAAGAGGAAGATCAACGAGATCAGTATCAGCTTTCGATACATCTCTATAATCTCCCAAAACCAAAACTTATTCTTGTAGTTTTCAAAGAACACTCTCAGTCCGAATTTGATCGCCTCATTTTCCTGTGACTCGCGATATTTGTAAGTGAGAAACAATGCCAGAAGTGGAAATCCTATAGGATATAATGAAAAAACTGCAGCAATAAGCCAGTACAAGCTATGGCGAGGGGTAAAACACTGGATGGAGTAATCGGCTCTCAAGAGGGAAATACAATCGTTCATGTCGTCGGTGAAACAAGTTTTCACGCAGGCACCCGGGAGAGGAAGGATCTGAATTATTGATTTGCCCGTTGCAGGGTGTGAAGTCAAAAGAAAGAGGAAAATGTTCCGATAGCAAGACTTCTTCAAGCTCAAAATTTCCCTTTCTTTGTCACTATTGGGGCGATCCATTTTTTTTTCGATGTAACGCTTTTTCAGGATGAGATAAAGAAAAATCAAACCAACAACCAATACATTCACGCATATTGCCACCACAAATTTCACGAATTGATCAATCCGCAGTTGAGAATGGATGCAGCTTAGCGGAGCGAACTGCAGAATGTTTCCTTCGACTAATTTGAGGTATTCCTCCATTGAAATCAAAGCCACAGGCCATCGAACTCTCTTCAATGCCGAGAAAATACCAGCAATGACCTGGTAGAAACCAATTACAATCTTAAAGCACGACATGATGATATCAGCAATGGTTCGGTAATTCTCTGTGCGTTTGGAGTCGCCCCAAAGAACCATTAGAAACACAGTAACAAACAAAACAACTACCAAGACGGATGAAGTTATCGCAACAGATAACCGAGGACATTTCAAGCAAGAGTTGAATCGGAAATAGAAGCCACCAGTGCAGGTTGCGCACAAAGTCCCTTGATATCCTTCGTGGCATTCTGAGTCAATCCCACCTTTGCATGAGTCTATGTGAGGACATTTTAGTGGTTTTGGAAGTGAACCAGGAAATTTGGAGGAAATACTATTATAATTGGATCCGTAAGAGTAAATGTTAAAGACAAAATTCTTGTACTGGTCTCTCTCTGTTTTTCTAGGCCATTTCCAGAAGTAACCGGGTGCAAGTATTGCTGTATCGTTCTTACAAACAAAGCCGTCTAGTGGACATGCTGTGCAAGGGCCAAAACGATCCAAGCGGTAGAAATTTTGGAGACATTTACATGCTCGATAACCAGCGGTCTCATTGGACAACGTTCCTGATAAATTAAGAATGAGTGTTTAGACATATGGCATACTGGGGAGAGGGGAGGGGGAGGGAGGAGGGGGAGGGGGAGGGGGGCTAGAACATAAACAAAGGTATGAGGAAATTTCTCTCATGTGCGATATTCATGTGCGGAGAAATTACCAACTACTAATTCCGACAGTTAGACGATATTTCTCTCTCGGTTCGCCATAATAGTCTCGTTTTTATTTTGTTTTGCAGTGAAGTTAGTGAGAAGCCGGAGGATTTAAACAATTCTTTTCGAAACATTTCCTCAGCAGGTTTGTTACCTAGTTGGTATACGTTTCAGTGCGTCTTATGGCGCGCGTCTGGAGGCTTTCTTCATTTGCAAGCCCCGGTAAACTTATTTTACGGTAACGTACTTCTCTTGCGTAGTTTCTTTCTACGTTTGTTTACTTCTATTTGAGTCGATAATAATTTAATTGAATTTTCTTTAAAAGGATTGAACTTCCCAGTCCATTTTCTTACCATAAGGACATGCCAAGCAATCACTGATACTGGTGCCAGGATGTGCTTCCTCAGAGACAAACGTACCAACGCTACATCTCTTGCAATCAACTTGTCCCATTTGATCTTGATAGAAACCTCCTGTATACGTGAAGAATAAAGCAAAGCTCGGTAGTTCTAGTATACTTCGGCACCAACTAATTTACCAGAAACGAACAAATCTTTTCGTTACGTTCGAGCAGGCGCACCTTCTATCGTTTTTGCCGAGATCGTTCGCTATTCCAATGTCAAATTATCAACAAGTACAACTTTGAAGAACGTGTTTTCCTCTTTGAAAAAACCCCCAACCGTTCTTCCAGAAGTTGTCAAGCAACAACTAGGAATATTAACAACAAACACCTTATTTTTGCTTATTTCCTAAAAAAGCTGCTTTTTAAATCGATGCTACCCCGCGAGCAGCCCCTCATTGCCGGCGCTTAATCACGAAGATGTCTTCGCCTGCGAGTAGCTTTAAGACCTTGAGTTGTGCTAGCCGCCGAGAGGTCTGCAAATGGTCTTGCACCGATCACTTACAGACCTCTCGCCGGCTTGCTTTGCTCACAGTCTTAAATTAACTCGCCAGCGAAAAATACTCGTATTGCCAGATTATCTTAATCGATGGCTGTTCTTTCAGTTACCTGCAGGGCACACACGACACGAACCATAAAGGCCATCAATGTCGTTATAGAAACCAGCAGCGCAAAGGCTGCAATTCACACATCGAGAGTCGATTAACTTTCCAGGTTTACAGTGATTGCAAACAAATCCTGAACTTCTAAGGCCACCTGTGTAGTCCACTTCTTCACTGAACACCAACACATAAAATGTCGTGGAAGGAGCACAGTCACTGAGGGAATTACACAAGGAAACAAGGTTAATGAACACTTGATGTACAACAACGAATTAAGAAAGATGGAGAAGGGAAGAAGGTGAGTGTGCTTAATTATGAACGCCAGTTGCATCCTTTTGGCCTTGCACTTTAACGGCACAGCCTGTTTCTCATACTCATCAACTTTCCTTATCTCCCCACGGCCAGTTTCATGATTTGTTCAGGATGAGAGGAAATCAGGTTAGGCATTATATATCTGAATCCAATGTCCTTGCTGATCGATCAAGCTGGAAAAAAGGGCGATGTTATACATAGATCATACATTGAGATCAGTTTATTTTTCCTCATAATGTTTACATCAAATCAGAATACTTGCATTGTCATTGTAGTATATTTCCCTCGGGGAAGTTGGCGAAGTTTCTGACACGTTATGGACCTTAATAAAGTTAACGCAATAATGAATTTTGTGATTTATGATCACAATGATTTAGACTCAACATTGGTATCTATATCAGCTAATTCAGTCTCTTAAGTCTAATATGTGCTATCTTTATCCCGAGAGTGCCTGGATTTCTTTTAAAAGACCCGGTTCTATCCAAAGATTCCCCGAGGTTTTTCAATAGCAGCTCTACTATACACACATACAGTACAAATATCCTCATGTACGCTTTCCTCTCTCAAATGGAAGGTCTCCAAGAGAATGCCAACAATCACATCTTTACAAAAATGTCGGAATAGTGTTAGTTAGAACAACTATAAAAAGTAAAACAAGGGTGTGACAACAAATCATGATGCGGATAGTCCAGTCAGCTAGTCATTGAAGTTTATCTTCATGTTATACTTACACCGTAGCATTACGCGATATTTCACTGAATAAACCCTCGCGTAAATATTCTATAGGATTATCAAATAGTGTTCTAAAAGAGAAATAACAATGCCTGTAAATGGATAGGTAACGAACTGACATCAAAGCATGGCTTGCCTTGTAATGTTACAAGATAATTATGCTCAAGATTTCAAAGTAATCCAAGCTAATTTAATGATTTCCTCGACTAGATTAATCACTTATAAGACAATTTCTTATCAGTATAAGGTACAACATATTTGCCGCCCTGATTTTATTTCGATAAGTTTGTTTAAAAAAAGAATAAGAATAAAATCTAGTGCAACTTTTCTTTAATGTTCTGAAGTACATTCGTTTGCAACTGAGTGCCTTGATTTCAGATGCATCTACGGGCTATGCATGTTTATTAAATAACTGAGATATTGCGAACGCCCTGATCGGTCAAAAATCTATTGTTTATTGCTCCGGTAAATCCATGGTAGTGTTATTTTATAAAAGCACTTAATCAAGAAGATCCCGAGCAGTCAGATTAAAGTGGATGTGACGGCTCCAACTGAGTGAACGGGAATCATCACAAACAAACTATGGATGAAACCGAGAAAGGAAGAAGCTGACTAAGGTGACTGAGCCGAGAGTCCGCACTCAAAGGAACAGTATTCTTCAATGGAGGAACTACTTGTCGCTGAGGAAATCCTCTCTTGCAATGAGATTATATCATTACAACTTACAGAAAGTCAAGGTTGTTAAGTCCACTGAAAGCATTGTCATCTACATGTTCAATGGCATTGCTATGGAGGAATCTGCAGGTAGTTATTAAGTTAGAAATATGTTTTGATGAAGCCCAGGGAACAGTAGGCCAGAGTTATAACTTATATTAATTCTCTGTTATCTTTCGCCTGGGAAATTTAAGTTAAAGGTAACAGAATGACAACAAATAGACAAAGCAGACAATTTCATCTCTTCTTAGAATTACAGAAATTGCTAAATGTTACTACAGTGGTACTGTAGTAAGCGATTAGTAAGGTCAGCGGTTGTCACCAATTTGCCGGGTGACAGCTCAACCACGAGGGCGGTCATGTTTTCGTCTCATCACAAGTGTGATGCGTAGTTTTCCATCAATGTAACCCTCTGGCCATCTGCATTTGTAAAGGAGAACTTAAGTTGTTATCTAAAGATTAAAGTGTTGATCTTGCTAATATGGTAAACACTCTATAAGATACTATGGCCCTCTCCTCTGGTCGAAACTTACAAAAGAGTTACGCAGTGAAGACAGCCTGAACGGATTTAAGAGCAAAATCAGGAGAACGGACATGACTATCATGATTGATGATGGTGCCAAAAATGTGCGCTCTGTAATAGTTGATTTTTAACTCTAGGACATTGATAAATAATTTTAACTGTTAATAGGTTAGGTAAATAATTCTGTAAATAGGTTCTAGATTTCTTATTTTTAAAGCTTTTACCCTGTGTCCCCAATTAGTGCTATGCGCTAGGTTTTCACGACACGTAAATAAAGTTCACTACTACTACTACTACTAATAACAATGGTAATATTTTTATCGTTGAAACTCCTTCGGACGCAAGTGCAACGTTCGGCGGCAGCTACAGCCAAAGTAATTATGTTTACCAAAGTTTACTTAATTGTATTTGAATATGATTCTGAACTTGGCATAAGTTTCTTGCTCGCCGTTAAGTCAAGCTGCATGTATTTTCATACTTACAAAGATTGCAGGGGAATTTCTGCAAAAACGTAATCAGGGATGAATTTAATCCGGTTTTTTATCAGCGCCCTGCAAATTTAAAATCGACAAATTATGTAAGATCTAAACCATATGCGCAGATATCAATCAACGCGATGTTTATATTACGTCACATCTGTGCCTCGTGCTCCCACCCATACATACATACATACATACATACATACATACATACATACATACAAAAATACATATGTTAGTTGATCACTCCCCATGGGGGCTTTTCAGGGCCAATTCCCACCCATCCCACCCCAGGGGAGGACATCCACAGCACAGTAATCTCGTGCGTGGAAAATTAACGTCTCCTGCCCCTAACCCTGCAGGAGACTGGGCCTACGGTTTATACGTCCTTATCCTAGAAGACTAGAATATCTATCCATTTCATGACTATAGAAAGGTAGCAAATTCTCCTCACTTATTTTAAGACCATGAGTATCGGTCCGGCCGGGGCTCGAACCCTCGACCTCCCGCACAACATAACCCGGCGCTCTAACCAATTGAGCTAACCGGGAGGCGGTATCCATCATTTTTTTATCTAAGATAGGGAATTTTGGTTTATTTTAGAACGCTTTTTTATAGTTCCCATTATAGGTACGTTGAAGTTAATTTTTCTCCATTTTTATTGTTATTATAATGTTTTTGGAAAATAGCCATTCCGAGAGTAATTCAAGCAAGTCGGGTAATCGTTATTTTATGACTGGGATGATCGTCTCCGTTGACCAATAAGGCTATGAACTCATAAATGCTTTTCACAGAATTTGAAGATTAGACCGTGGAACATGACCCCACCACGTCGGAATAAAAAGAAACACTAGCTTACAGAAGATGTAGACTCTTTAATCCAGCAAACGTATAGCGGCCAATGTAAGCAATCTTGTTGAAGCTTAAATACCTAAAAAGATAGCAAAAGCTTTATACAGAGAGCATTCACAAACTGATGAGGACATTTTTTAGAAAAGTACTCGCCTGTTCCTTAATGAGAAGAAAAAACAAAAAAACAAACAACATCAACATCAACAAACTAACTAAAAACGAACCAAGCATATAAACGAAAGAACGAAAGAATTTGTGGTAAAACGGATGACCAGACTCCAAGCCACTTAAAACTATATTAATTCCAATATTATAACTAAGCAAAGTAGAAACTAAAAATGTTATAATATGTTATGGTAGTTTGGTTCGGAGCTTGTTTTATAGTTCCTTTTAAGACTTACAAGCTTGTTAAACTCGAGGATCCAAGAAATGCTCCGTCTGGTATTGACTGTAAATTGTTGAAGGACAAGTCACTGCCAGAAAAGTATGATAAGAAATCGACCAAATGTATATATTTTGTAAGCGGTACAGAGCTTCATTTCATATTAAACATACGGAATTTCGTCTACTGCAGAAGTATGCCTAAGGGGATATAAGCAGAGGGAAAGACACAGGTAGAGGCACAAAGGGAAAAATGACGACAGAAACAGGGAAATACACAGACAAATCAGATCTATCAGTTGATAAACCCGGAAACCCCAAAAAGGCCTGTGAAAGCTATTACGTTCAATTTTTGTTTTTTAACTTACAGGCTTCCGTTTATGGGTAACCTCCAAAATAAATCTCTTGATATCACTTCGATCTGATTGTTATCCAACCACCTGAAAGTTGACAGCATCTCAACGTTTTAGTCGTGCAGTTTTTCGTTCCTACCAGCTTTACCACTTACTTACCCACCTTCTTACCTACTTACTCATCTATCTAGCTATTCTCACCTTCTGGGATTAGTAATTTCTATGACAATAAAGTTCTTGGGATGCGTTGGAAGAAAACAGTTGACCAGGAATGGTATCTCAATCAAAATGTGCCCAACAAGCTTTAAGCTTCCAGCGCCATGTAGGTACATGCTTCACTTTTTAAGTTCCAATTGCATTGTCGTAATACTTTCTGGCTTATTCCCTATCGTCTTTTAAGCTAATAAATATTTTCCCTGCGTCTAAACGAATGGAAGACATTCAAAATATTGACTTTACGCCTACGTGGATAACGTTGTAGTTTTTGTCTTTCTATGATTTATGATTTATCTACAATAAAGTTACAGGTCGTTGAGAGGAAAAATGAATAAGCACACCCTCCTCTCCCGACTAAGCGCCCTCCTTCAAACAAGCGCCCCCTTTTTAACTAAAATTTCAAATAAGCACCCGGGCGCTTATTCGAGGAAATACGATGACTACCCACCTACCTATCTTCCGTTATATTTTCCAGCCGAACTAGCTCTTGTCTAGCTTCCTAGCTTCCTAGTTACCAACCTAACCGCCCCCCATACATACCTATGCCTACCTACCTACTCACACACGTAGCTACCTCCCTAGGCACTTCACTTCTAACCACGCACTTCTTGTATAAGCAGATTACGGATGCATTAAGATATCAAAAAGCTCATTTCCGATTTATCAAGAGTGAGAGACCTGGTGCCGAAATAGACGCGCGAGGGCAAGGCTAGGTGCGAAGTCGCTTGCGACTGCACAAACAATGCACAACAACAACTTTATCCTCTATTCTTATTCTGACTACAGACATACATAATTGAAAATTCTTGTTACAAAAGTACATGATCGTATCAAGAAAAGTGGCTCAACTTTGATAACATTAGGCTTTGTTATACAAGCGAAAATGACTCAATATAGCAATTTTTGAACAATGGCGCAACAGCCTCAGCACACACGAGGAATTTCTCGAAGTTTCCTATTAGCATACGAGCGGGAAATTTAAACGCTCGGAAAGACTAGAATTTAGTTTAGGACTATGACGAATTTGGTTTAGACGCACAATTACTGTACTGGAGAGAGGTGGTCTGAATGAGTCGCATAACGTATATTGAGTTCACGATGTGTGTATGCTCGATGTGTGTATACCCTAACCCACATTAGCGGTCAATTTTTTCCTGGGGTAGACCATTGAGAGTTGACTCGACGAGACAAATTTACGCTACCCACTTCCCCGAAGCGGCTAATTCAGCGGTTAATTTTCCCCTGGGGTACTCCGGTGACAGTTTACCTGTCGTGTGCAAATATGCGCTACCCACCCTCCAAAAATAGCTAAATTGTCATGCCGAAAACTTTTTCCGATTAGTCGCGAACTTTTTCGCGTGGCTTCGGCCAAAGTCCCTCACAAAGAACAAAAGGACTATTGTTTAATACTTAATGTGAGAATTTGAGCCGGAGCAATAGACATTAAAATGGTTTGCCCCGCAAATAGTGAAGCTGCGTTAATGAAATATAGATACTTTCAGGGTAAAAAACAACACCAAGCGAAAACTTCTCGAAATTCAATATGGGAAAATTAAAATTGTGTGCGAGAGAGAGGCATTCATGATAGTGGCAAAGGTGTTATGACTTGAAATGTCGGGGGAACTAGGTATCGAGCCCACCACGCTAAATACTGAGCTAAATACTTAATAACAAAGGAAAGCTTGAAGCAGAATATTTAATTTATCCTAGAAAGTGGCAACATTGGAGCAGAAAACTGAACTAGTTGATTCTACCGAGGACCACGAAAAAGCTATTGGATGAGAACTTACAGAAAACTGAAGGCAAACTGCCAAACCCTAAAACTTTAACTGCGTGGAGGTACAAAATTTCCGAGTTCTTGTTCGGCATCTGCGTGGTGTCCGGTCTTTTTGTCTAAGAGTCTTTTCATCCAAGTCTTTTCGTCCAAAAGTCTTTTCTTCCAAGTCTTTTCGTCCAAAAGTATTTTCACCTAAGTCTGTTCGTTTACTTGTTAAGTCTTTTCTCGAAGCAAGTAAATAGCTTTTAAAAGGCTAGATAAGGCTCTAGAAAGAACTAATTGCGAGCCGCCGCCATTTTGGTTCCGATACCTTTAGTCACCAATCTTCGTTTACGAATTCAACGTCGGGAATTTTACGATAAATACACAGAGAACGAATGAAGTTGTAACGCAAAATATTTTATTACATAGTGGCAAAAGAAATGGGAATATTAAGCTTGTTGTTACTAGTGAGCGTAAAAGGGCAATGAAGTGTAACATCACTACGTGAATGGCTCGCAACCAGTTCTTTCTTATAGCCTCATCTAGCCTTCTAAAAGTTGTTTATTTGCTTCGAGAAAAGACTAAACAAGTAAACGAACAGACTTTAGTGAAAATACTTTCGGACGAAAAGACTTTTGGACGAAAAGGCTTGGACGAAAAGACTTCTGGACGAAAAGACCGTAATCTGCGTGCCCCCCCGAATTGTTTTGATGTCATCATTTAAACTTTGTTTCGTACTTCCTAATTATTAATGAGGGATTTGAAAATCGTTAGCAGAGCTGATTTAAGATTTTTGCCTCTACTTTTCCAAGTTCTTTGGTACAAAATGTGTGCTAAATATCCTCAAGTTGTTGGAGCTCCCAGTCTTCGCTATCTTGGTTTGTGTAGACTTTTGCGGTAGAACTTAAATGAATTTTTCAATTCTCAAGTTGAAGGGAAAGGTAAAGTAAATCTGGTCGATTATCCTTCCAATTGGTGCCGCAAGAATCTCATACGCAATACTCGTTACAAAGACCAGAAAATTCCTCTTGAGAGCCGTCATGTTCGGTGCCATCGAAAGCGACTGCGCACTTAGCCTCCTTCTCGTGCCTTGATTTTAACACTAGCTCTCTAATACACGAGCATTCGGTAAATGAGCTATTGTGCTGGTTACATTGGAAATTTGATAATAGGTTATGATCACATTCCAATATCACAGTATGACATTGGTTTCTAACACTTACAAGTTGAGAATTGTCTTGAAATTTGATTTTTTAAGTTGTGACGTGTCGTTTATGAGGTTACGATCCAATCTCCTGTAAAGAATATAATCACATTGTACATTACTTCTCAACACGCCGGGTTCCTCCCTAACTATAATGACTATTTTGACAAGCTTGTAGAGCTAGGACACCGTTCTACTTCTTGATGCCTCACTGAGGAAAATATGCCAGCAGTTCCTTTATCATCACTGAGCCTCCGAATGTTCTATTCAGAGCATCAACAAGGATATATAAAAGATCGGGGCTTGTAAATGAACCAACAGCGACTTCTAAAACTTGATTTTTCTTTTTATAAACTTAACGCGTGGCAAGGTCGACGGCATCATCTAAACATATGACAGTCAGATGATCACTTACCACTCCACAATTCTTGTTACACCAGTCAAATCCGGTACGGATCTTAAGAAGTTGTTGTACAGACGGCTGTAGGATTAAAGTGCAAGGAGGGGAGAAAAAATCCACTTAACCTCTCAGATTCTTTAATAGTGTTAACTACGAAGATCAGTCAAAACAGATGAATCAAACAACAGTCTGATGATGAATATAATACGTAATGTCCACAACAGTGACGACAAAAAAAGAAAGGTGATAAGGAAAGCGAAAGTAATAGTAATAATTGAAATGATGATGATGGTAAGGATCGAATGATGTTAATCATTTTAATAATAATGATGGAAATAATGATAGAAACAACAATAATTTTAATGGTAGTGATAATAATCATGATGATATTGATAAAGATAATGATGAAAAGGGAAGAAAGACCTGGGGTAGGCATTACCAGCAATCCGAGACATTTTACTCCCGCGGTCCGCGAGGTCAGTAGTTTCTTCAGGTTCTACTGTTCATGCGCTATGGCGTCAGATTTCATGTAAACATGGAGCGAAGTAGATTTCCGCGGAGGAATCGAGTTGATTATAAAGCACTAAATGTTCTTTCTACAGTGGATTTAGAAGTTCATTTGAAAGGAAGGAGAAAATTTAAAAGCGGATCTAAAGTTTATTTTGTGGAGAGACTTATCAGCCGGCGAAGATTGAAGAACGAGGTATGTGTATTGACCCTTTTATGTTCCTGCAGCTATATTTTACTTCGGATGAAATTTATACTACAATCGAAGTAAGTTCATAAACAGCTCTAATCAATCTCTGACAATTTCAGGACTTTGAATACCTAGTAAAATGGAAGGACTGGCCATTGTGGACAAGCACGTGGGAGCCTTCGGCTCATTTGAATGAGCATCTTATCAGGTATATTTAGTTTGTTTTCGATGGTGATTTTAAGCTTAAATGTGAGCTTCATTATAGAAGATGGTTTGATCGTCTTAACCGTAACACGTTTTCGATTCCAATCTTATGTTTTGTTTTCTGCATTAAAAACTTTCTAGGGCATACAGCAACCCCACTGTTACCGTGGAAAGACTACAGAGCGCATCAGTTGCATTTCTGGAAGGCATTCTTTCAATCCTAAAATCGAATGCGGTTAAAGTTCTTTATTCCACTGAAATTAGAATGGATCATGATATTGTGAGATACGTTTTTAAAGGAAAAGGTAAAAGAGCAGAAGACGGAGTTAGTATACTCTATGAAAAAAATGATTTTACTCGATTTGAACTTCCACCATATTGGTACTATTATTTCAATCAACTTGGACAAGGAATAGCAGTTGACTTTCCTGTTAAGTTAAAAACTGTCCTTAACAATTCAAAAAAACGTTACGTTTTATCCAGTGGTCAGGTCAAAATTGCTCCAAATTTTCCAGTTGAAAAAGTTATGATATATGTCAACAGGAAAGCATGCGATTGTAAAAACATTTAATTTATCTTAGAACAGATAAATATAAAACAAGAAAATCTACAAAATAATTTTGCAGAGATTTCTAGTGGAATATGTGATTGCAACAATTGAAAATCAAAGAAAGTTATATGCTTTATGATTAAATACACTATATCAAAATTATTGTTATTATTTTGTTGTAAGCATATAAACAAACAAAAGTTTAGTATTCATATTAGCATTAAAAATTATTCACAAGATATTTTTGCAAATAATCAAATTAAAAAATATATTTTGTGATACATGTCTGCATATCTGTTGTTCCTTTGCTTGCCATAGTTACTGATTTTGCTTCAAAATCTCAACCAATTGACATTTTTTCAGCTTTGCAATCCCTTTCACATTAATACCTATAGATTTGATTTCCTGTCTTAACTGCTTAACAGTCATTTTGTTGTATTTATCTTCGCTTAAGTTATTTCCTTGTACATCAGCTCCATTGTGGTCATTTTGTAGTTCTCTTAAACATGCCCTCTTTCTTTTTTTTCGTGTCTCGATGATGCCATCCTCCCAGTAAGCTGCTTTTCGTTTGGTGTACTGCCTTTTTTCTCTCTCGCAGTGCTTTAGTGCCTCCTGCCTGTGTTCCAGAAGCAGAACATCCTGAGCCGCATCCCACTTATTTGATTTTTGAAAGTATATTTTCTTGGCATCATCATTATTTTTTTCAATGCCTTGACCAGTGAACTGTCTGAAGTTTTTATGATTTTTGATGAACATTGGTACATGATATACTAATGCATGCATGTAAGGAGTCACTCTCTTCTTTTCATATCCTATTCGAACACCACCAAGTGAACAAAACAAATTTACAAAGTCTTTAGATTTCTGGAAAATGTCAAGGTAAAAGTCACCAGCATTTGAATCAGAGTTGATTAAACTGTAGAGTGTATAAAAATCTTTCCAGAGTTTGATGACTGTTTCTTTTGTTTCTGGGAACAGGATATCTAGTTCTTCGAGTTTTGCTGGCAAAAGTTTTGTCAGCTTTTTCTTGTCAGACCCAACAAGGCTAGTCCAGTCATATGTTCCACTGCCTTTCCCATCAGCATTTTTTTTCTCCCAGAGAGAAAAAGTTATGCCGAGTTCATTGATTGTTTTAATGAGAATGTCAAGGTTTACACCCTTTTCCTTACCCCGAGCCATGTTAAAATCTTGCTTTGCATCCTTCTCCATTACTTCTGTGATTAAATTTTCAGTCAGTTTGTCAGTTACTCTCAGCATTAAATGCAATTCATCAAGAATAATGTGGTCAAGCTCAATAGTAAACAATGGACTTTTCACACATGAAAATTTCTTTGAAGAGGAACTTAACTCTTTAATTTCTTGGAGTGTTCTCTTGAGCTCTTCGTTATAATGGGACAGATCTTTGGACATGTCCCACCTGAAAAGCTTGTGCACCTTACACCAAAGGCATGCATAGTCTGAGGTAGCCCCAGACATCCCCATGGCCATCAGCAAGAACTTGTAGTCTCCACCGAGAAATAATTGAACAGCTATTTCTTTGTCATTAACCTTGATCTTCCCATTTTTATTCACAGAATTTATGTCATTGATAATTTCTGAAAATGATGTCTCAATTGTTTCATATTTTTCAGGGCCATTGACTACACCAATTGTCCTGTTGCCCTTTGATGACATAACTAAATCCCCTGTTTGAAGGAGTGAGAATGACATTATCATAAAATTTGCTGACCTCGACATCTTCGCACCATCACAACTGATCTTTACCTTTATTGGTTCATCACCTTTGTGGTTTGAATTTGACTCCAAAAATTGTTTGATGTGATCTTGTAGAGTTTCAGAAAATGAAAGTTGTGCACCAGGGTATTGACCTGGTGTTCTTTCAATATGACAGAGTTTATTCAGTTCATTCCTCCTTTGTTTGATCAAATATGTCCTTGGTAAATCTTCAGACAAAAGAGACAACTCATGGTAAAGTTCATCACTTGCACAGAATTTGTCCAGTAAAAATAGAAGAGTTTCTAGGTTGTTCTGGTCAGTCTCATTAGCTGACAACTGGTCAAATTCCAGGGTGTGAAATTCATTAGTTGCTGCCTCCTGGACCTTGAGAAAAGACAGCTTGAGTCCATGTGACTCAAGAAACCAGAGGGCAATTTCTGATTTTTCTTTCAGCTCCTTCAGTCTTCTCGATTGCTGTCTTTTTCCCAAACTGTCTATAGTTTTCCCTTGGCAAAGAAAACCAGTCTTTTTCTCTAAATTTTGTATGTACTCAGAAAGTTCTTTATTTTTTTCTTCAATATCTCTGAACTTTTCCTCTGTAGTTTTGACCGTTTCTCCCATTTCATTTTCTTTTCTTCTTATTGCTTCCATCATTCCCCTTGCCAAGCTTTCCTTCTCCTTCTCAAGATCCTTGTACCTCAATTTCCATTCTTTTATTTCTTGCTCTGCAGCAGACAGATTCTCTTCTATTTCATGAGGCACCACAAGCTCAGTTTCATAAATGTTAAGGGTTAGCCCTTTCCTGTTTGCCTCTTCTCTCTTACTTCCACTAACTTTCTTCCCAGTGTATTTGTTCACAACTGCACCGGCTTCACGTCTCAATCTTCCGTGGATTCTTGATCCGTTCTCCTTGCTTACTTTAAACCATCGACCAGGAATCCAAAAATTAAGAAGGTCAATGTAGTTTAACTCATTTCCTCTCTCGTCTTTTATTCCAACAAGCTCATGCCATTTCATCAAAATTGGATACGGGATGTATATTGCCAGAGCTATTCGAGATTCTTGAACGCATTGCTGTTTTATATAAGAAAGAGGAGATTCAGTGACCTTAAGTTGAAATTCTAGGGATTTCTTTTCGAAATCGAGCAAAACATCAGACATTTTTTGACGATTCAGACTGGAATGAGCTCACAGTGATACAAGTTTTGTTTTTTATAATTGGCGCGATTTGGCGCTTGTAGGAGTCTGCAGATTGTTAAAACAGCGGTAAAAAGCGTGGAAATGCTAGGCTGCTAAGCTGAAGTAAATATGGCGACTTTTTTCACGAAGAAAACGATGGAAAGTGGTCGTTCTTCGCGTCCTACAGGACATTCGCGAGCTCAGGTAAAGGTTACGTCTAATAGTGAAAAAGCCCTATTTTCAAGATTGATTTGCGGCCTCCTATTTTATCATGGAAGGCTTTATTTAACGTATTTGAAAGATCGTAAACTGAAGAAAATTTTGAGGGGTCGGCACCGATGAAAGCATGAAACACACGGACAGCTCAAAGCATGGAAGTGAAGGTAAGTGAAGGTATTTGGATGAAACTATAAAGGAAGTACAACCGAAGATCTTTGTTATTTTACCTCTATTCCGCGGCTCGACGAATAAACGAAACGGTGAAAAAACTTTCGCTTCGTAGTGCAGTTGCATATTATTTATCAACGAGAGGTCGGCACGTAGAATTTAATTTATTTAAACTGCCAAAAAATAAGATTTTATTTCAGATCCCATACATTTCTTTGTATCTTCGGGAAGCCATTTTGAAAGTAATCTTTGATTGACGTACGGTATTTGAGACGCAATATGACTCGCATTGCTGGTAATGACATGCATTAGAAGGACTTAAACCACAATTGTTCTAATAATACACGACTCCACTGTCGTGTTCATAGAGATCTAAGCATTCCATTTGCAAGAGGCAATCTATGGCAGGAGCAAATGCTGTAAGCTTTACATGTAGCAATAAACCCATTAGGTTTTGACAATGACCTACCACCGACTTAGATTCTTAAAGCGTACAAAAGTTCCATCGGCTATTGTTTGTAAATGGTTTTTGTGCAGTATTCTGTAGAAGATTAAGAAATCAGATCCTCAAAATTATTTATAGAAGATGACTTCAAAGAATCCAATAAGATTTTTAAGGAAGGAGTACAAGACAAGGATGAAAAACAAGAGGGACGCCATCATTATGGAGAGCTTTACGCTGATTTACTTACAAACTCAGCAACTGATCACCGGGTCCTTCCAATGCTCCAGGCTGTAGATGTTTCAGTCCGTTCCATGAAATTTCACTGAAATCCAATAAAATGTGATAATTGTTGTTTATTACTTCATCTTAAAAAAGACAAAAAACAAAAACAAACAAACAAACAAAAAAAACATCTCACACTGGATTTTTGAAGTCTGGGTTTTAGTTTGTGAAAATGTTCCGCCTGTTTGATCTATTCTATTATTGTTTTTTCGTTTCCTTTTTTCGCTTGTTCTTGTTTTGTTTTCTTGCTGCTGCAGCAAGTGGCAAGCGAGATGGGGGCAAAAAACGAGTCATGGGCGCGAAAAAAAAAAAAAAAAAAAAAAAAAAACCCTCCCCTGTCGCGTCACTCGTGTTTTGCGCTCACCTAGCTTTCGTCAACGTTCGCCTGTAAAATGCCAAAAAAATGCGCCGATTCTGCTGGCTACAAATCAGCTGATGCAACATATAAATCAAGCTAATGTACTTTTTGATCTGAAACAAGTGCAAATATTTTTTTCCAACGGATGAATCTTATTTAACGTAGCAGAGGAACTCGTCATTTGATGTTTCCAAGTGAAGTAGTCGCAGTTGTTGAAAAATAAAGTTGTTGAAAAAAAAAGTTGTTGAAAAAAAAAGTTGTCTCACAAATGATGCTTTACTCACAGATATGTTAAACTCCGCATCGCTCGAAACGCTCCACTCTCGATATGCTCTAAATTGCAATCGCGTATGTATCTGTATATGAATATGCAAGATATGAACAGATTTAAAGAGTCATTATTTGATAAGCAAGGATCAGCATTTTGATCATAAAGCTCGGTTATCAGAGTTTGTCTGCTGAAAAATTCTAAGGACACTGTAAATCTGAGCAGATGAGCTTATCATGGTTCTCAGCGCGTACCAACAAGCCTTAAAGGGTGTCTTGTTTTTTCGTCATCCTTGGAACCGACAAATACAAGGAAACAAGCAAACTTACAGGTAACGCATTTCTTCAAATCCAGCAAAAATGTCTGTAGTGAGAGTAGGCCCAAGTGGTAAATTCCCACTTACATCTCTGCAAAAGGTTTAAGAAATTTGATACAAATTAATAACTAGAGGAAAAAACTAGAAAAAAAAAAACTACAATGTACACTGCATTAAATCGAATTCAGTTATACATGTTTAGTTTAATTAAATCTACCAGCGTTCAATCACAAATGCTGCAATCTGATTGGCTACTCTAGTACTCTAGCATTGTGCGGCTGCAAAACAAGTAACTTAAAGGAACAGGAAATCTTGTTATAGATGTGCCGGTCAATTGGATACTTCAACATCTCCCCCCGCAAGCCAAAAACATTTCACTGTCGGGGGGGGGGGGGGTGGGACAATTTGAACCTTGCGTGGTGGTCCCAGCGTAATACAGTGTTTTCACGAAGGATTCTAAAGATAAACGGTCTGCTTTGTTATGTGCACGAATGACCAACAGATGTCCGTTAACAAAGCATACATAAAAATAGACTCCCGAGTACAATATATGGCACGCAACAAAAATGTAATAACAAGCAGTTACCTATTTTAACTATTATTTAATTAGTTTTACACTGTCTAATCTACTTAGGTTAAAGATTAAGTTAAGCAGTTCATAAAGTAAGCTTACAATCCTTCATGCCGTGTAAGTGTTCGTCATCTTGATCAACTTCCAATTCCAACATCCGCCGACTGAAGACCACAGCGCTTGGCTTCTTAATTCACGGCTTTCTTTCCGTGTACACAAATTCTTCCGGAGGACTTCATAGTGAACTCTAAATTCTTTATCTCCTTCCTCTCTCAGCTATCGTCTTTTTCTTCTCTTTCTTCTCTCCGGATATCGCAAGGTCAAAAGGTCATAGCCTCGTCACATCATAGTTTCCAAAAGTTTAGTCAGCCGGCCCAAACTTTTAGTCAGGGTGAGCCCTTGGGCAAATCCTTTTTGTACTTCTCACAAGCCAGCTTTTACACATTTACTTTAGGTATCTAGAATGTTCTATTACTATTTATAGCGTATTACAAGTTGTACTATTTTTGGAAACTGCTGAGTCACATGAAAGAAGTTTCTGGAATATTACAGACTAAAGATAATTCTAGAAAAGTCTGGGATTGCGTCACAGATTCAGTAAAAATAATTCGATCCTCGTAACAGCTTTCATAATTGAATGGCCTAGAAAGACAATTTTCATATCATAGAATGATGTTTTAAAGTGAAAATCCAACAATGGCACCAAAAATACGCGACTACGCTAGGATTCTGCAACATTTGTTAACCATACAAAGAATACGTATGATGCACGATCCTCGCAGTAGATAGCGCTATTTATGCAATAGCGAAAATCAGACCTGAAAAAAATCAGGCCTGTACGGGACTCGAACCACTGACCTCTGCGATACTAGTGCAGCGCTCTACCAATTGAGCTAACAAGCCAACTGGGAGCAGGTCGTTAAGTTGGTTCGTAATAAACCCGTGAAAGTGATAAATGAGATAGAATAAATATATGAAGTTCATATATTTATTCTTATGAAGTTCAAATATTTACTTTCACTGGTTTATTACGAACCAACTCAACGGCCTGCTCCCAGTTGGCTTGTTAACTCAATTGGTAGAGCGCTGCACTAGTATCGCAGAGGTCAGTGGTTCGAGTCCCGTACAGGCCTGATTTTTTTCAGGTCTGATTTTCGCTATTGCATAAATAGCGCTATCTACTGCGAGGATCGTGCATCATACGTATCTAATACCGCAGTTCAAAATATATGAACTTCATATATTTATTCTATCTCATACAAAGAATCTTTAAAAATTGGGTGGGACATTTAAACGCAACCTTTTTTCGGATATTTGAACGAGCAAATCTTCAAAAGTTCTAATGCTCAGGAGGTTTACCCAGGGGGAGATGCTGAAGCTTGGAATTGATCGACGCATTATTGAACGATTACACCAAAATAATTAAACTATTTTACTCTTGATTTCTATGCATAATAAACCCCAGCTCATGATCTAGTCGTGTTTGATCTTGCGTCAGTCCCTTCGTTGTATAATTCAAGTTATGAGTGAAGTGGATGATAGCCTGCCTTCGCAGTTATTTATTTCTGCCTATCTTGTTTTATGAGCACGAAATAAAACTTATTTATCTGTTTTGTTAATCAGTTGATTAAAGTCATTCATACGAATGCATTCGCTTAGTCCTCTTTTCCATAAAGCGAATTTTAGTACATATTTCATTTTACAATGTTTTGGTTTGGTTTGACAACAGCCAGATAAGAAATGAGCCCTCTAGCAACATTCTGTTTCGGCAACAAAATCAAAGTGACAATTCAATACATAAGCAGAGGAGAACTGAGCAATATCTCACAAATGTCGAAGCCTTTTGAGTCCCTTCAGAATCACCTTTAAGTCGCCAAGAGAAAATTGGTTGTCGGACAGGTCACTAAGGAAAGAAACAAAAAACAAATTTAGAAAACGGAAGAAGTGAAAAAAAGAGTCAGCCAACAACAATAACCTGGGGACACATCTTAGTAAATAGTTTAATAATCTCCTCGTTCAATCTGGGGTGAACTTAACGGACTAGAAATTTTTCGTTTTGCTAAAATGTAATTTACATTCAAGTTTGTTTTGCTTACAATAATTACTGTAAGCAGCTTTCGTATGTAACTAAACTATGGCTAAGGCAATATGATAGACCATAGTGCCATGACTTTTAATTTTACTTTCTCTTTTCGAACGATAGGTTTTTTACCAATCAGGGCGCTCGTTATATCCCTTTCACTTTATTTGGCTTCAGTCGTGCGTAATGAAATTCTGCGAACACTCACATGTAAACAATGCTTTTTGGTAGGTAAAAGGCTCCTCTGAGGTGGTTCTCCGCGATATTTCTGCAACGAGAATTCAACAGAAAGGAAATTGGAATATATGAATTACAAGTAATCAATGATCATGAGATAAGAAAGAACCAAGAACACTATTAGCGCCTCTGTCGGTTATATGAAATAATTCAATTTATGCGTATTCTTCATGAGTTCTTACGTACAGTAACTTCAAGGATAACAGATTCCTGAAGGTGTTATTTGGCATGACCTCTAACTGGTTATACGAAAGATTCCTGGAAAATAGAAATAAACTGGAAAATAGGTAAAGCCTTAACGCAAACAAGCTGTGGTAATTAACTTGATCTTAATAGTATGTCGATTTCTAAAAGTATCTATTACATCTTACCCCTATTGTAGTGAAGACAGATTTTCCAAATCTTTAACAGCCTTTTTTTGGTTTTGTCTTTGCATTAGCGCCTTTTTACGTTGAAAAATTTGGCACCATTCAAAAGCCTTTATTCCTGATTCTGTCTTATGACTGGTTTCCCCAGGTTACTGTTGATTTTAGAGTTAAATTATATATGAAATTAATAATTTGATAACAAGTGTATCTTGCCAAAACACAAGTTTTACTTACAGGTTCTTTAATAGTATGAGGTCTATGAAAGAGTCTTCTGAAATACTTTCTAGCGGGCAACTGGAAATGTCCCTTAAAAAAGAAAGAAAAAGATTTGGGGTAGTGATCGTAAATGAAACCTCTTGGGAGGATCATATACTCATGATAGTTGCTAAAGCAAATAGGTTACTGGGCTTTATTAGAAGGAGCTGCGCAGGAATTGTTAGTAGTGTTTGCTGTTGCATCTTTACTGTTCATTACTGCGTTCGCACTTTTGCTATTACTCTCAGTTATGGGCACCTCAGTCTGTTATCAGCAGTTTATTCTTAGTTTAAAATGTGCAAAGAAGAGCTGTACGCTTTCTACTAAAAAATAGTAGTAACTTATCTATGAGGATCGCTTAATCAAACTGAAGTTGTTTCCTCTTAATTACTGGCTCGAATATCTCGACTTATGTTTCTCTTTTAAATGTCTTTATGGTCATATTGATTTAACTCGTTCATTTAATTATTATTTTTCCCTTGTTATGTGTCAGACGCGTCAAGCGTGCTCATGGCTGAACTTAAAGTTCAGTAAAAATCATAAATCAACATTTCGGGATTTCTATTTTGATAGGATGGCAAATTTGTGGAACAATATACCTAATGATGTTAGGCAGGCTGAGTCTATTGACTCTTTAAAGCGTAAACTTAAGTCGTTTTATTTCGAGAGACTTTTCAACGTTTTTGATGGCGACAACTTTCGTACCTTGAAAATAAGTTGTCCTAAATGTCGCTGGGTAAATACCCTTGTTGCGTGCACTTGTAAGCGGCCTATTACGAAATATTTAGTCTATATAACTTAATATTTTAGGAGAGGGTTGGGTTGGAGCTTAAACCTAGCAAGGGACTTATGTCCTATTGCTTTTGCTCCGGTACTGCTTGTACAAATCCTTAAGTAAATAAATAAATAAAGGATGGAGGTATACATTTAAGTCTTTCAAATGAGATTCATTCGACGGCAAAACCTGGCAGAATCAAAATCAGCGTCTTATTACTTACAGCTCGACTGTGCTGGTTGGTATCCCACTCGGTACATATTCAATTTCAGAACACTTTACTTTAATCCGAGTATTGCCAAAAGGACTACAACTGCATTTGTCCGGACAAAAATCCTGACATGTCATGATCCATTCCATGAGCAAAGTCACCAGTAATACCTGCTTTGAAATATTGTACATCGCCACTATTGCCATCTTTGTCTGATTAAATGAAATAGTCTTCCTGTCTTTCTGTCTACCTTAGTTAACAATAATCGAAACCAGATATAATCAAAGGAAGACAGATGCTAATAACAGCGCGGTACCTTTCCTAGCTGAGAATGGATACTATTTTAACAAAACTTATCTTCCGGACTGAGTCTGATATGATATGCGAAATGGTTTGAACCGCCTAACTTGAAGAATATTTCGTTCCTTGAAATATCATAGCCATAGTCGCCATAAATAACCTTAATTAAGTTTAATTTGAGAGCTTTATTTCGGAAAAATCTTAAACTGGAAGTATTCTTTTTTTTGGGTCGTGTAATTACACCGTAAGAGCTGAATTCCATTTGATGATTATAAACATACGAAATAGATACTGATTTAATCTGACATTCCAAACCGCTCACTTCCTTCTCTCCGACACGACACCGTAATTCTCTCCATAATCTAATACTTTAGAAAATCTCGGGAAGGATAGTTTTAAGATCCAAGATATAGCTGTTTAGTAGACTTAACGACTTCCTGGGAACAAAAACAAATCTAAGGTTTAAAGGTCATAATCATGTACGTGTGTCGAAGCTGCGAAACACGACTTCATGTTATCAAATTTAGATTGCGTCTTCCCGTATTTCTCTCTAGAATATTGAAATTCCTTCTCTTGAATTAAACCAGTACCGCAAAAATTTTTACGTGAACTTCCGAAGAATTTAAGGATTCGAGCGATAACGGAAGAAAACACTTACCACATGTCCCGATGCTTTGACGATTTTCGTCCAAAGAGCCCCTTAACGGCTTGTGGAAAACAACCAAACGTTTTTTGCAATGGCGGTAATTGTTCCAAGTGATCCTTGACCTGATTTGGAATATCATGTTTTACCTTATTTGAAGGGGGATGATTATTCATCCAGATATGAATGAACCTTCTTTGTGTTTTTATAGACGTAGCTTTCATACTGGCTCCTCTTCTCCAATTATCAATGTCCTTGTTTTTTTTTTTTTTATTGCGCTTTAAATCCAATTATGAATAGTAAATTTTGCAAAATGTAGTACATGAACCCTGAGTAAAAATAAATCCTGCTTTACTGTTCTCTTTTAACTTATAAAGCAGTTCATAGAGGATGAGATGCAGAGTGACACATTTATATATTGGCACTCAGGTTATGCCATAACTATGAGAAAAAATATACTTGGGAAAAATACTGAGAACTCAATTGGATATGGATAGATAAGATTCACTAAATATCTCGTGATCAATTGAAATGAAACTATGAAAAAAAGATTGCCAAGAGAAGCTTTCTCAGAATTGTTAATGATTGGTAATTAAGCCGGACGTATTCTGACTCAGCTCTTCAGCTCTCAAGTTAGTGGCTTGAGTGAGTTTCGATACTAGATGAAATCTATAGATAAGTAGTAATCTACAGGACGTATGAACTTACCAGCATAATATGTCTAGACCCCTTTAAAGTGAACTTTACGCACTTATATCACTTCCCTAGCAATTATATCTAGGTAGTTGGCGTTGGTTTCGAGTTATTTTCTATGCATAGACATAGACACTCCTTCAAAATTTATTGACGCTTTTGTAAGTCAAGGAGCAAGGTTAGACGGGTCAGACATCGATAACAGCTCAGTTGTCATTCAGTACCCAAAAAGGTAAGATCCATTCCCAGTCGATGCACTGGACAGTAAAAACACCACAGAGGGAAGAATTAATTAAAAAGGAAGGAGGACAAGAAAACAGACTCCAAACGAAGACCTTGAAACCGAAAAATCTAGAATGACCTACCTCTTATATGCAAGAAACACTACAAGGGGCAACATTACCGTCTTGTCGTTTCCTCAAATTTTGTAACACTTGGTGTATTTATAATTGCGTATGGTGAAATTTTTTTTTTCCATGTCGTCAGGTGTTTTCTCTCAGAATGTCTGTATTCAAAACCAGGACACCGTCAGACACTCCGCGGTCACTTTTAAAAACAATTCTGATGCTTTGGTTCTTTACTTGCGTCACCGACGGAGATTCAGGAAATCCAGAAGGACTGGAATTCAAAACCCTACAATTTTGTGGTGAGACATATAAAATGATTTTAAAATTTTAACGTCATATCTTCACGCCTCATTCATAAGCAGAATATTTCAAATTAGTTGCAATGCTAAGTCACGGTAGCAGAAATCGAGCATTTCTAAGGTCATTCTCGCACGAGGACATCTACGTAATAGTTTCACACGACAGGAAGCTTGGGGTACGCGTAACTTAAACAAAAAAGTGCAGCTACTGTACAGGATTACCAAATCACATCAATTTAGAAATGATAAGTAGGGAGCATGCAACCTTCGAGTTACGGTTCACGCGGGAGGTTGCCAAGCAAGAGGTAAGCTTGAGGGTCACGCTCGGCTTTTGTCCCGCATGACTCTAGCCTCATGAGTGTTTAGCAAACTTTACGAGTGCATCCATAACTCAATGATTTCGAAAGCACGCTGCACGCTGCACGCTGCGCGCTGCACGCTTATCATTTCTTTTCTAGCACCAAGAATTAAAAACTCTTTCGTTTCACATAAAAATATGGCCAAATCTCAAAGCTCTTAATTAGCTGCTGGGCTCGTCAAAAAAGTTAGAGCTCGAGATTTGGTAGCTCATAGGAATAATCTTCTTCATCTCCGGAAAGATTATAAGATTTTCCCATATTATAACATTTCAAAAATTTATGATCAAGTTATAAATTTATTTTACTTGGTTTAAAATGTTCAGCTGAAGCTGCACTTGGTTAATGCAACTGCTTCAGCATGGTGACTCAGATCTGCAGACTGGTCTTAGTAGTCCATCTTCTACTAAGTAGAAGTAGTGCTTTAAGCGATAGAAGAAGTTAATGTGTCTCTTGCTGAGTATGCTACGTGGGCTTACACAAAACGATCTTTAAGATTGCACCAGTAAGCCCCAAGGTGCTAAAATAAGGTCTACTGACTTTAATCTAGAGCAACAAGGGGTAAAGTTGAAAAAAAAATGATGACAATGTAAATATTGCAATCAATAAAAAATGTCTTTGCTTAAGGTTAGGGTCCTGGGCTAAAGCTGACTAAAGTCTTTGTATGTATGTATGTATGTATGTATGTATGTATTGTATTGTATGAATTTACGATATTTAGACATGCCAGCCCAGTTCAGCTTGAAGCTGGTTTAAAGGGGGGCTGTACATCCCACCATCCCACCCCAGGGGAGGACATCCATCACACAGTAATCTCGTGTGTGGGAAATTAACGTCTCCTACCCCCAACCCTGCGGGAGACGGGACCTCCATTTATTCGTCCCTATCCGAGAAGACTAGAATATCTAACCATTTCTTGATGTTATAGAAAGGTAGCAAATTCTTCTCAATTACTTTAAGACCTTGATTGTTGGTCCGGCCGGGGCTCGAACCCTCGACCTCCCAATGCACTATCCATTGGGCTAACTGCGGCGGTTTATTATTTTATTATTTTCTTTTTATGATAGGTCCACATGACGATACTGCAAGAATCGAACTTTCTCCATGGCCTTTTATACCGTCTGGAAAAACATGGAACTTAACTTTGCAATTTACTCCTGGTAAGGTACCATGGTCATTCTCAACTGAAATCTGATAACATGTTATTTAGGGTTGGATTAATAATTTGTTCCAGGAGAGACACATAAATATTGAGCAAAAAAAGTGTAATTTTTGTATTATTATTATGTCATGAATGAGGTACAATCCTCTCAACTTTTCGAGGATTCCAAGCATTCATTAATTCATTCGACATTAACAAAATTCCCTACAGACGATACTGAGCTGACGAAAAAACAAAACAAAACAACACAAAACAAAAAACAACACCAAACGAAAAACAAAAGGAAAGATTAACCAGGTTTAACGGTCGCACTCATTATTTTGTTTCGTTCTGAAGATGACATTTAGTGAAATTGTAAGCTGTTATCTTTAATCCCGCTTGTTTTAACGCTTTTATTTAAGGTGATATAAATACGAGGTTTCTGTGGAAATCTTAATCAACATATTCACATCATTATTGTCATTATCATTGTCATTACTAGCATCATCAGCACCACGATCTTTATTTTAAACACGATTATCTTATAGCTATAAGCTTGTAAGGTCGTTTAACTGATCCAGCTTGCGATCAATTACCCAGAATGCAAAAGTTAAAGCTCTTAAATACATCTACTTATTCGTAATAAGTCACTCTCAATAGAAATTTTTCTTCCAACGACCAAGGTAAAAGAACGAAGCAAGGACCCTTAAACAAGTATCAGCAGTTACTACCGTTTTTCACGAAATGCATTCCTAAGAGTTTTGCCTGAAGTGATATCATGTTTCTTCCTATTAGCAGTCGACGTTTTTGCTGCGACCGCACACATTACAATCGTAGCGGAGCCAGGTGGACAAAAGTTACCTATTCTGTCAGATGACGTCTGTGGTCATTACCCACAGTTCTGCGGCTTGCCGGCTGGGGGTAAGTATGTCGTAAGGCATGAATTAATATTCAATTCATAAACTAAGCACACCTTAGCTTGTCGCGTTTAGATCTTACCTTTCTCTATTTCTAGCCACGAAGTGGCGAATAATTTATAACTTTCTCAGTCTTAGGAAGATTGAACCGTGACAGAAATGAGACATAAAACAAAAGACGTGATGCAAATATATTTAGAGAGAAATCTCGAAAAATCAGGTTTCCTCTCGAATGTTTATAACTAGGTCTTTTCAATTGCCTGTTAGTTTTGTAGTCACTCCAAGACTCTTTCATTAACATGGTGACTCAGAACTTAAAGTGAAGATACAAAGATTTTAAAAGAAAACACCACGACGTACTTAATGAGCTAATTGATGTCAGTTCCCAGATTAAAAAAGGGTGCCTTTTGGGTTCCTCCTAGAAAAGTTTCTTTGGACTTTTTCTGACAAGATGAGAGCAATTCCACCACAATTTAAGGTAATGTATCCTGATATGCATATTTATTATCCAACTGCAATAAGTAGAGTGCAAATATCCTGCGATATTGGCAAGTTGGTTATTTTGTATCACAAACCGGTTTAACCGGTTTAACCGGTCGGCTGCGCGCGCTACGCTTATCTACCTGCCTCGCCTTTCCCACTTTTAAGGACTGCGCATGAAATAAAGCATTTGGATAATAGACAACTTGTTAGACGTTTTAGTGTGTACAGTCGCTGAGTGTTTTCACTCATGATCATTGAGTTTTGATTCCCCCTGCGGGCTTGTCAAAATACGGCACAACTCGTAAAAATACATCAGCAATGCTACATACCAAAACATCTAATAAGACATATTTGCGTATGTATTCACAAATATACAAATACTATATTACATCGCTCGCAGCGTACGTGGGGAATGATGAAGCGAATCCTGTGTTCTGATTGGCTATCCAAGCGAGCAAGATGGGCCCATCTTGCACACTCGGGATTGCCTGCATTGATCCCGTGCATCAAAAAATAGAATTAGAACTAAATTCGTAATTCTTGGACAGTTTCGGCGAGGAAAGGTAAAAAGCGGCAAAAGATAGCCAAACGAAAGAAAACAGAAACGACTCTCGTGCGTTTGTTGTGCTACAAATACAGCTGGCTTTCTTTCCCGGCTCTCGAAGTAAACAAGTCATTAATCATTCTTAATATGGTTAATAAAGCGAAATAATTTTGCTATATAATAAATCTTTTATTAACCAAGCTTGTTCGGTCTAGATGGCTAGATATTAGCCGCGTTCTTTTTTCACATTTTATTTTTCGCATTTTTATGGACATCATTGCAGTAAAAGTTCAAGTAACCTACATCTTAAATACCTAGATGTTATATATATATATATATGTATATATATATATATATATATATATATATATATATAAGTAAACCAAACGATGAGCTCCCAGTAGAAGGATCCAATGAGGATACAGTGCTTCAATGTAAATTTTAAATAAGTGTAAAAGGATGAAACATGAAGCAAACTTCTAACCGTTTCAGCTTTAATGTGGCGACGTTTCGGCCTTCGGCCTTCTTCAGGTGGAACGTATTTACATAACAACTAAAAACTAAAAATCCTCTCAGTTTTTCTGGAACAGTTAGAAGTTTGCTTCATATTTCATCGTTTTACACTTAGTTATATATATAGGCTTCCCCTACCCTGTCACCTTGAAAAGTTTAATTTTCCGGGAGACCACGTCTTCGATCAGGTAATTCACATCTTTGATTGCCGTGTTGCCAGCATGGTTGTCCTGATAGTGTAGTGGTCATCATACCTGACTAGTAACAGGAGGTGTGCTATGCGTTTCACCGCTGTTGCGGCTCTTCAGGCATAGCAAAGTGTGTTTATTGACCTACTACGTCACAGATCTAATAGTAATTAAAATGGTTATTGTAATTCGAAGCACGCGCGAGCAATTAGCGTAATTTCAAATCATTGTTAGGACCTCTACTTAAACCACTATTGTGATGGAGCTTCCTAATAAAAGATTGTTATTATTATTATTATTATTATTATTATTATTAAGAAGGAGTTTATATTTAGAAATAAAAAATCTTTCCTTGTTCTTTCTCATGATCTCAGAAGGCCGAGAATCTTGTAAAACGGAAAGATAGTGAACTGAGGAGTCAATCCTTCAGCACATTCATCAATGTGTTTGCTGACTCCCAGCATACGTGTGTACGGGTCTCTAATTTGTTGTTTGTGGACTGTCACTCTATTTCTCAGGAAATCACCCGTTTCTTCTATATAATTATGTCCACATCCTGCACATGTTATTACGTAAATCAAATTTGTTTATGTGCAGTTCATCCAATGTTTTATCGGAAATGTTTCATTCGTGGCGAAGAAGGTGAATTCGTTACCCTGTTTTAAATAGGGGCATGTTCCGCAACGTTATGTTCCACAAATTTTAACTTCCGGATCAGTGTCCTTTTGCTTAGAGAAGTAGGAGTTTGTTGACATCCGTTTTAGGTTTCTGGGTTGTCGCTGACTGTAGATTACTTTAATCTTGCTCATAATGGATTTTAATGAGGAGTTTTCGTTCAACATTGGAAGTGTTTACCTGACCAACTGAAATACTTGCAGATTGTTGGGATTGTAAGTTGTTACCAGACAAAGGAGGTTATTTTCGGTACTTTGTTCTCTCACACTTCTTAACTCTTCCGTTGTCTGGGTGAGGGCCTTGTTTACACCGTAATCAATGATTTCAGCTGGATATTGTTTCCTCAGCTGGATTTTTTTGAGATCGTGGAGGCGGCGCCGTTTCCTTCTGTCCTGGTCCTCAACAGTGATACATACCCTCCATGCCAGGTTGTATGGTATGTTATTTTTGGTGTGTCTTGGATGGCTGGATGTATATGGGAGGTATTGGAATGGATCCGTCGGTTTATCATAAATATCGGTCGTTAGGCGAGTATTGTCTTTTCTTATCATCACATCAAGGAACGGGAGTTCTTTGCAGCTAGTTTCAGAAGTAAGTTGAATGCTGTCATCTAGGCTGTTTAAAAGTTCATGGAGCTCCTTTAATTTTTTCTCACCATAAGGCCAGTTTATATAACAGTCATCCAAGAATCCTCTCCAGTTTGTGTAAACATGATGGCTCGTTTCTTCTCCCATTTTTTCAGAGACCAGGCTGTATAATTCTTTCTCCAAATACCCGAGAACAAGGGTTGCATAACTGTGAGCCATTTTCGTTCCCATCGCGGTATCTTTCTTTTGAAGGAATATTCTATCATCAAAGGTGAAAGTATTATTCATCAATATTAAAAGGATTGAATCGATGATAAATTCTTTGCTGAAACGTGAGTTAAGGCTCCCTGGACAGGCGCGTAGCGTCCTTTACGCATATACGCACGTGCGTACTTGAAGTGACCAGAAAAATTTGAAAACAATGTTGTGTTTGCACCAAGTTTGCTCAAAATAAGGGCAAGACGCTTTGTTCTTTGCTTGTATTCACACAACTATTTCAAACAAGAAATAAAGAACGCAGTATTTTTCGCTCGGTTTACTTAGGTTTCTAGATGATATATGTACTTGTGCGTGGTTGAAAAAATGACCACGCTACGCGTCTGCTGGATATTTGGTTATCGAGTATTCCATGGCCTTTACGCCGAGTTCGTGGTTGTTTGTGTACAATGTTGTACTTTCCGGTACTGTCTTTGGTAAATAATTGAGGAAATCGATAGTGTCCCTCAGATAACTTCGGACTTGTGAAGTAAACGGCTTTATAAGGATGTCTGAGTCTACTCGTTGGACATCTAGGACCAGCTACTATGGGCCTGAATTTGAGATCTGCTTGCCTAAGAACTCTGATGTATGGTTTCGTTTGGACTTTAGCTTCCTGGCAAATGATCTCGCTTTTATGTATCTTTGGAAGGCAGTAGAAACCACTAGTTTTAAAATCAAAGTGGCAGAGTTAGTTCATCTCTTTCTCCGTTAGGTTGTGACTGTGATTACCTGCTAACTCCTTTATAAGTTTCATAACATTTTTGTCCTTGTTAGCGGAAATTTCCTCATATGTTCCTGAGCCATTCAGCATTTCGAGTATTTTATCGGCGTAGTATGTGCGGTCCATAACTGCGACTGCTCCTCCTTTGTCAGCCTCGAAGATAATTATTTCAGAGTCCCCTCTAAGTTCCTGTAGGGCAGTATGTTCCTCTTTGGTTAGATTGGAACGCTTGATGTCTCTCACTTATAATTCTTCGAGTGGAAATTTTGTGAGGAAATATATATAATTGTCTAGGGTAATGTTTCTGTTTCTAGGAGGGAAAAAGTTACTTTTATTTTTGGCCAGACTTTCATCGGTGTGTAAGGCGTCCGATTTATCTTCAAAAAATTCCTTTTTCCGTAACTTCGTGCAGAAGTTCTGTATATCTGGGCTAATTTCACACATGTCTTTTTTTCGGAGTCGGCGTAAACTTGAGACCCTTCGATAAAAGTTTGATCTGCCCTTTTCTAAGTTCTTTAGAGGACAGATTCACTATCCTTAAATTCCAGAAACAGTCCTCACTTGTCATTTCTCTAGACATCTCCGACGTCATGTTTGATTCGGATTGCTGTACCGGCCCTGCCCTAAAACAGGCCTCCGGTTGTAATTTGACCTACCGGTGTTCCTTCCATTATTATTGCTGACACGATTATTATTACGAATCCTGCGGTTGTTTCCAGTGTTGCGGTTAGAGTTCCTTTCCTGTGGTCGACTTCTTTGTTGACGGCTATTTTGAATTGAGTTTCGCAGTTGGCCCCTCTTTCTTCGTTGTTGCGGGACTCTGTTGCCACTATTTCGACAATTAGCGGTGTCTCTGTTCCTGTCATTTGTATTATTGAAGTATTGGTTGTTCTTTCTGGGGCGGCTTTCGTTTCGTCGTCTGTTTGGCGGTTGTCTCGCATTTCTGCGCTTTCTGTGTCTCTGAGCTTGATCTGTTGACGGGGTAGGTGCCGTGTCCTCCGAGGTGGCGATATTTTCTCCGTTGCACTCGAAATTCTCAAACCAGCTTTTCTTTACTTCCCACAGGTTGAGATTTTTCCTTTTGCTCTATACACTCATTCCTCCAAAGTTCTTGGAGTTGTTGACGAACGTAGCCAGAAGAGATTTCTTTTATCTCATTCAGCATTTCTCCGTCCTTCTTCGAATTATGTTTTATTGCGTTCTGCAACGTCTCTGCCTTCATCTTTTCCAATGAAAGTGCCTCTTTGATTTTTTTCTGCTCCTCTGGCTCGTTGGGGAACGTATCTGATTGGAATTTCTTCGGGATTATCGCATTGTCCCTAGAAAACCAATCAACATAAATGATAATAGTGTTCTCGTTTTTTAGCATGTTCCAAAAGGCTTGCTTTCTTTGGTTCAAATTATTACGCCATATCTTGGTCATGCTCCTCCGGATTCTAAAGGCCTTATTCTTAATCCAGATTTTATAAGTGTCATTTAGCAGAGTAACATTTGGGAGGTCTATCACTTGGCTATTTAATTCTTCCACTTGTGAAGTGAACCGTCCCAAACTGTTTAAAACTGTAATATCGTCGAATAATCCCCTCGACTTCGTCTCGGGGATTATTTGACAATATTCACCGAACCTGAGGCGGATAATTGTTTTAGTATAATTTCAGAGCTGAACAACAGAAATTTCTAAAATCATAACATTTTTGTAACATTTATTAACAATTTATTATAAAATTTTGTATAAACCGCGTGGAGCGGTTTATACAGCGTCATATAAGGAACCGCTCGACCGTCAGGGTACTGAAAAATCTTTGCTCAGCTCTGAAATTATACTTAATATATATATAAAGGAAGTATAAACTTCTGTGTCAAATGAAGATACTAAAACCAATGAAAAACGAAAGTCCTCTTTTTCTTTGCTTTTGCGCTACGCGTTTCACCGCTGTTGCGGCTCTTCAGGCATAGCTTAGTATTTTATTGTCATACGTTTTATACATGAGCTTCTGGCTCGGATGATAGGGGCAACCCCATCCTACGTTTTGACATTAATAAATTGATTGATTGATTGATTGATAGCAAATTGTGTTTATTGACTTATTACGTCACAGATCTAATTGTAATTACAATAATAATGGCTATTGTAATTCGAAGCACGCGCGAGCAATTAGCGTCATTTCAAATCATTAAGAACTTCCTCATATGTTCGTGAGCCATTCAGCATTTCGAGTATTTTATCGGCGTAGTATGTGCGGTCCATATCTACGACTGCTCCTCCTTTGTCAGCTTCGAAGATAACTACTTCAGAGTCCCCTCTAAGTTCCTGTAGGGCATTGTGTTCCTCTTTAGTTAGATTGGAACGCTTGATGTTGTTCACTTGTATTTATTCAAGTGGAAATTTTGTAAGGAAATCTATATCATTCAGTAGGGTAAATGTTCTTGTTTCTAAGGGCGCAAAAGTTACTTTTATTTTCCGCCAGACTTTCATCGGTGTCTCAGGCGTGCGATTCATCTTTTTGAAGATAAATCGGAGCAGTCGTAGTTATGGGTCACACATACTACGCCGATGAAATATTCGAAATGCTGAATGATTCACGAAGATAATGAGGAAGTTCTTAAGGATTTGAAATTACGCTAATTTCTCGCGCGTACTTCGAATTACAATAGCCATTATTATTGTAGTTACAATTAGATCTGTGACGCAATAAGTCAATAAACACACTTTGGTATGCCTGAAGAGCCGAAACAGCGGTGAAACGCATAGCACAAAAGCAAAGTTAAAGAGGACTTTCGTTTTTCATTTATTTTAGTATCTTACTTCGACACAGAAGTTTACAGTTTCTTTATATATATATTTTATTCTAGTTTTCCTCTGTCTCAGTCTGATTGTCTTTCTAAGTTCGTTTGTCATGCACTCCTCGTCCAATTCTTTCCAGTGAATGAGTGACCTATCTTACCAAATATAGCTTGCTTGATATCGCTTAAGTTATCTAGAGGATAGTGAATTAATTTTTGAGGGTCTCAATGGGGGTTCCCCCCCCCCCTCCCCCGCCCGTCGTAAAAAGGCTCAAAAAGTTGGGGGTTAGGCGTAATACTGTAATGTCGAGGGTTTCGAATAACCGGGAGGAAATATATAAACGATACAGTAGAACTCAACGATTTGATTCAACATGTCGAACCGAGCGAACACATGGTAAACAACGCTCAAATGAGCATGCGCTGACTTACATGAGTATTCATGAAATATAACAAAAACATTGAAAAATTTTAACCGCTAGCTGTAAAAGAAGTTAACCTTAAAAAGATGTTGTTAACAACAATGGAAAGCTGTTTTAAATTGTTATCTTTGAATAATATAAGCCCTAATGTTGAACCGTCAGCCGTAAAAGCTAACATCCCTATCATTAATATATTGATTTGTATAATTCTTGAATGAGACATTTATTGACAAAAATTGCAATTAAGCGAAAACGTATATTTTTTTTCTTCTTCTTCTCAAAAGTAGCAAGAGGGTAGAAAATAAAGCTCCTGATCCCGAGTCACGCACGAATTTAGGAAAAATCTACGCTTCACGTGTTCTGTAAACAGCTTTCCACCCGTCATAAAAAGACAACTTCAAATCTCACCTTAACTTGTCTTTCTATAAGATACACTCGTACTAATATTGGTCTTGATCACGCGTTAAAACTATATCTCCGTTGAAGTTAATCAAAAGACCAAATATGATCGAAAGGTTACAAAATGACTAGATTTTCTGGTTCTCTAAATTTGAAAAACTCATTCATACTCTCACTTTCTTTCTAAATATTTCAGGTTACGGCCAATATCGTATTAAAAATTTTCAACGAGGAGGGTGTCATGTTTCTTTGCGTTGAAGCGGCTGTCAGAGGACACACATCTTAATAAAAACTTCCTTTTGTCACTATATTGCTATTTTGATGTCGTCAACTATGCAAGCTGTTAACTAGTTATGGTACTAGTAACACTAGAAAGTTTTGTGCAAATCGTAATAAAGGATAAGGATTTAGAGGGGGAGGGTAGTTGTCAAAAGCTTTGCAGGGCTCAATTTGGGATTACAACACAAAGTGAAGTTAAGGGGTGTGCTTAGTTTTTAAATTATCAGGTTAGTGCAAAATTTTTTAGGCTCAGCAAGGCCAATGCCGTGTGGCTAGTCGCCCCAGGGTTCTGGAGTGCAATGAGAATGCTTGTCACGTGACTTATGGATGGTCAAACCCTAACCCTAACCCAAATCTAACCCTAACGCTAAATACTGGAAAAGGGTCGCAAGTAGCGTTAGTACAAACTGTTTTACTGAAAGAAATATAAAACCTAATGAAAACCTGGATTATCTCCGACTTTTCATTTGCTAAGTGGAGATTGTCCCATTTCTGATTCAGTCTCTGGGTAGATTTATGAATTCAATCTGCATAAACCTAGGATAAAATCAAAACAAGACTATAACACGAAGATAAGCAAAGAAATAAATCTGTTCTGTGTATCGCGATGTATCTGGATGAATAGCAAGGAAGTGATGATTTGTTAGAGGATGCAGGACACATTTCAGATTTAAACTATGTCCAAGTGCTTAGATTAGCTTACTGAAAAGTTAATTACGAACAATAGGGTTTTTACTCAATTAAATCATCTCCCGAATTTTTTAACCCTGAATACTCTTTATTTTTTTCACATTTCAAATTTTGTTCCTGTTGCCTCCCAAAAAATTTGAAGTATATATTTATCTCTCCCCCTCTCCCCCTCTCCCCCTCTCCCCCTCTCCCCCTCTCCCCTTCTCCCCCTCTCCCCCTCTCCCCTATCCCCTATCCCCCTCTCCCCCTCTCCCCCTCTCCCCCTCTCCCCCTCTCCCCTCTCCTCCTCTCCCCCTCTACCCTTCTCCTCCTTTCCACCCTCTCCCTCTCACCCCCTTACCCCCTATCCCCCTCACCCCCTCTGCCCCGTCTGCCCCTCTGCCCCCTCTGCCCCCTCTCCACCCTCTCCCCGTCTCATTTTTCTTTGTTTTTGTTTTTTTTAAGGGGTGTCATTAACCAGACCGAATGCTAAACATGTTAGTTTGTTTTCTAATAAGAAACTGAAAAACTACAATCAAACTGTCGAATGCATCTTTCTCTCGAAATTAAGTCTCATGATTATAAAATTTAATGGTACAAGTACAGTAGAAAAGCGTTCTTTATCATGAAAATTCACCTACTTAGCGTTTGCAATTATGTGATTTAACAACTCACCTCTTTCAAGAGTTGAACGCTCTCTATAACACGTTTTAAAATATCCTGAGAGTCTGGCCGCGCCGTATATCTGTCGACTTAAGGAATGGGAAGAAAAAACACTTCCTGTCACTTTGATTAAATTTAGGATCCATCATTCGTGATGATTAAGATCGAAAGCAGATTCAACAGCTGCATGTATTTGGTACATTTTTACGTTGTTCATTACAGATGTAACACGCGTTTACTCCGTTTAAGCTTTTGATAAAGAATATTCGAGTAATCTTTGATGTCTTGTTGCTGGTATTTGCAATTAGGCATGGTTAATGGGTGTTGGATTTCAGTCCCTAGGTATTGTTTGCGGTTTCAGGTACTCTCGAGCTCTTAAGTCTATATTCTGCTACTCCACTTATATTATGATGAATAATTACATGTCGTAACTAACACCTCTTAATTAATCTGTTTCAGAAACTGGTTAGTTGTGAGGTCACTCCCTGTTCATTCCTAAGTCGCTGGTCATTGCTTTTCTAGTTTGGTTTTCGCTGCAATGATTTAAAATCATGTTTGGTTTCGAGCCATTATGAAATGACTGAAATGATACTTGGACGATAAGATAAGATAAAAAGATGAAAACTTTTATAACGTGTCAGGTAAATCTAGTTTACATTTACGTAAACTAATTGTGGACACCTAACTAATAGTGAATTAAAAATTAAGAATTATGATTTAAATCCTAAATCCTATAAGTCCCTCGCCATGAGCGATGAAGCGATCTTCGCTCGACAATATTTGGTAAAAGCACGGTGGTTACGATTATTTTTAGACTAGGACGGATTCATGGGGAAAAGGTTAGGAGAAATCGATATTTTGAATAGATATGCACCGGACCGCTCTTGGAGAGACTGTGTTTTACATGAAATTCCGCAAGATATCGGTATCAGCCCACATGGATGAGAATGTGATTGCAATCTAACCGCGACGAGAAATTAAAAATAACCAAATCTCAACCGCAGTCGCGACTTCTTTCTCTAAAAGCTCTCTCGTATGCCTTTCCAAGTTGAAATCTAATCGAGTCCAGCCCATAAATCGCACTTATGGTTGTGTTAACTTTTACAGCAAGATATTGGGAAAAGACCAAAAAGGTTCGACTGATAACGAGTCCAAGGAGAATAAATTACACCAAAATATATGAAATTTGTTGGGGTTGAAAACAAAAAAAAAAAGACAGCTCTAGAGTTTGTATCATAGTTCGAAAACTGAGAAAACATCTTCAGATGACCAATTATTAAGGGTAAAAAGTGATGTTCAAAGGCTTCACTTGAGGGTGATACCATTATCAGACGATGACCTGGACTGACGGCTTCAATGAACTCTTATGTTTTTTATTCCAGCTGTCGAGATTTTTTACCCCGCGATAGTTTTAAAAACCATCTTTAAAAGGAAAGGGGGAGGGGGCAGATTGGAAGAAGGGGTAATCGGAGGGTTTTGATTATGTCTCGATAAAATTTACTTGATCTCCCTGTAACATTCTTATGATCCCTCCCTCATCAGCAGCTAATTGGCGGTCAATTTTATAGAGTTCCTCCCTGCTGTCGACGACTATTCCTCTTACCCCGTTCCCCCTTAAAATAGTGTGGAATGGCTATTGTTACTCATTGGTAATGAAGTTCAGTGTGGTCACTTTTAACCATCCTAAGAGGGGAATTTGAAATATCGCCACACTAATAAACAGCTGAATAAGAAGAATGGTTCACGCTTCCTAAAATAAACCGAGAAAAGAGCTTCAGCTTTCTTTAATTTATTGCAAGTGGAAAGGTTTAGCTCACTAACGGCCCCAACGGTTATAAAAAAAAAGGCCAAAATAATGTCTATTCTTAAATCGGATTTTCATTACTTATTTTGATAAGTGAAATTCACTCTATTCTAAAAATTATCCATTAACAATAACTTTAGCTCGTTTGCAATTGAGCTTAGGACTCTATGGTATAAATTCGAATGAGACAAAAGCAAAAAAATTAACTCTTCATCTCACAGCGCCTTTCTTCACCCAAGAGAGGGGAGGGGGGTAACCCTGCGATTGACTGGCATTCCATCCAGGGGGGGAATACAAGTACTCCTAGTCGCTACTGCGGACTAACTGTTATAGCCGCTTTAGCTTCGTATGCTAATGGTATTGCTAGGTATTTAAATTTAAGGAACAGGTAACGAGTTCATAATAGCTTCATACTAGAAAGTTTGATGGCCTCAAGGGTCCTCGTGTCTCTTTTTTCAGCGATGATAAAATAAAATGAAATATGAAAAATTTACTGGAAATTGGGGGGAAGAGGCCATATTCAAATAAGTTTCTTTTGATTGATCTTAATCTGCTGATGCAGTCCGGCCAAAGTCCCCCGAAAAGTGTTGCGATGTGCATTTGATCATATCCAAATGCTAATTTGCGCACTATAAATATTATTAAATCATTACCATTTAAAAAAAATTGGAGAAGGGAACATCTTTTCAATTAAGAAGAACATTTTGGAAAATTATTTAATTTACGACCGACACCTCGAGTGCAACTAAAATCAGTTTTCGTCGGAAAGCAGGAAATGTGTCTTGTTTGATCCCCATAGAAAATCTTTCATTAAATGTTTTGTGCGTTGACGGGTTTTCATCTCTTTCCTTCAGAAAATCTTCAAATACCGGTATATCTATAACTGATAAGGTCGTGCCTCCTTCACCATAGGCTTGCTTATACTGATTAACTTCACCATAGGCTTGCTTATACTGATTAACTTCACCATAGGCTTGCTTATACTGATTAACTTCACCATAGGCTTGCTTATACTGATTAACTTATTATTAACTGATTAACTTGCTTATACTGATTTAACCGCCTCCCAGTTAGCTCAATGGATAGAGCGCTGGACTGTTGTGCGGGAGGTCGAGGGTTCGAGCCCCGGCCAGACCAACACTCAGGGTCTTAAAATAATTGAGAAGAATTTGCTACCTTTCTATAACATCAAGAAATGGTTAGATATTCTAGTCTTCTCGGATAGGGACGAATAAATGGAGGTCCCGTCTCCTGCAGGGTTGGGGTAGGAGACGTTAATTTCCCACACACGAGATTACTGTGTGATGGATGTCCTCCCCTGGGGTGGGATGGGTGGGATATAGGGCGCACTTAATTTGGAGCCTCGCTCTGTTGTGCGACCCTCACCACACTCTGGTGAAAGTGATTAAATAACTTCACCATAGGCTTGCTTATACTGATTAACTTCACCATAGGCTTGCTTATACTGATTAACTTCACCATAGGCTTGCTTATACTGATTAACTTCACCATAGGCTTGCTTATACTGATTAACTTTAAAGGCTGACCCATGGTCACGGTTATTACTCCTCGTCATCAGATTGCTCATCTGTCAGTGGCACCATCATTTCCAATCTCTGGTGCCTCTTACATCGGTAAGCAGCTTTCAGATGAAGAAGACCTTTGACTGAAAAACAAAACAAAACAATTTTAAAGAAACTTTGTAAGGTCTACTGTCTTTGTGAAACGAGTCCCTTGAGTTTTTCCTTTCAATAGGAAATTCACACTTGACAGTTTATCTCTTCTCGTAAGGGAAATTGTTTTTATACAGGGCTAACCTCACGATTTTCCCTTTTCAGGATGTATTTTTTACATCTGCGTTCTAGCTTCCTGAATAAATGTTATGTTATGTTATGTTATGTTAAAAGACAAATTTGCTTTTCCAAGAACACAGCAGACACAATGATTTATACTAGGTGCCTCTCTATAGCTAATTAGACCTGGTGCTCTCAATTTTTCTTCGACTCTCAAGTGCTGCACAATCACGAATAAATTCCAAAGAGATCTTTTTTGTAGAACAATGCCGCTTTTGTTGAATACTGATGTAGAATTTAAATTTTAGCTGTATGCGGTAGTTATATTATCACCGTCAAGGTAAAGACACTGTTTGAATACCCCATCAGCAATTTGTAATGCTGAAGGGTGTAAGATACTTACCAACCACCATGATCAGCACAGCACTGTTAAGAATCAGGAACATCACGTTTATAAAAGTAGAACTGTTTCCTCCAACGCTGTCTTTGACGGCTGGCTGCGAGTAAATTGCACCAAGACAGACATTAAAAAATATTACCCAAAGCACCAATGTTTGTAGTCGATCTTCAAACTTGTCTTTTATCGGTCGAAAGATGGTGTATACAATTCCTGACGCACCTGCCGCCATCACAGCAAAGCCAATTTGAGAATCGCTTTCGGAGTCAAAGAGAAGAATGACTGAACTAAAGATCAGCTTCCGGTACATCTCAGCTATCTCCCAGAACCAATACTTGTCCTTATAGTTTTCATAGAACACTTTCAAGCCAAAGGCAATCTGTTTATGCTCTTGTGAGTTAGCTCGATATTTCCAAATTAGTGCCAGCAGCAGTATTGGGAAGGCGATAGGATAGAGAGCAAACCCAGCAGCTATGTGCCAAAAGTCGGCGTATCGGGAAGTAAAACAACGAATGGAATAGTCGGCCTTCAGAAAAGAACTACAATCGCTGTCATCGTTGGCGAAGCACACGTTCACACAGACTCCAGGCAAGGGAAGAATGTTTATAATCTTCATGCTCGTCATTGGGTAGGATAACAAGAGGAATAGAAAGATGTTTCGGTAGCAGGATTTCTTCAACTGGGCGACTTTCTCTTTTTTTGAATTTTCCATCGTATAACCCGTGCGATTCTCCATTCTTTGCGGTGCGTTTTCTTCAGTGGAATAGAACATACTATCTGAGTTGTTTTGCAATGTGAAGTTCTCTATTAGCTCCGCAGAGTTCTCCCTCCTGTTGACGAGCTGCTTCTTTACGAAAAGGTAAAGCAGTATCAAATATATTACGGAAATGTTGATAGAAATAGCGAGGACAAACTGAATGAATGGATCAAGGCGGAGAACAGGGTGAATGCAACTCAGTGGGGCAAACTGCAAAATGTTTCCTTCAACAAAGTTCAAGTATTTTGTCATAGAAAGGAGTATCACTGGCCACTGGACTTGCAGCAATGCCGAGAAAATGCCAGCGAGAACTTGATAGAATCCAATAACGATCTTGATGCAGGACATAACGACATCTGCAACAGTACGATTGTCTTCTGCGCGTCTTGAGTCGCCCCAGAAAACAATGACAAACAGCAGGACAAAAAGAAAAATGATCACACAACATGAAATAATTGAAACTAACATCTTGGGACAGCGTAAGCAGCTGTTGAATCTGTGATAGTAGTGTGAAGAACATGTGGCGTAGAGGATACCCTGGTATCCTGTATTGCATGTTGAGTTAATTCCCCCTTTACACGAGTTTGGATAGGGGCACTTTGCAGGCTTTGGCAACGGTCCTTCGAAAGTGGAAAAGGCCTTGTCATAACTAACATCTTGGGTGTGGATGTTGATGACAAATTTGGTGTAATATTCCTTTCTTTCAGTGCTATTCCATTTCCAAAAATAGTTTGGCGCTAAGATTGCGGTGTCATTCTCACAGACAATTCCATAGCTTGGACAGGCTGTGCAAGGCCCAAAACGATCCACGCGGAAGAAATTATTGAGACAGTTACATGCACGATATCCAGCGAACTCGTCAGTACGGGTACCTGTTTGATGAAAAGACAAAGGTTTATTCGTTTATCCGTTAATGACGGTGATGAAGTACAACGGATTTTTTCGCAAATCGCGTAAATAACAATGTGAAGGAAATAATTATTTTGCTTACTTTGAGATCGCTATTGTTTGACAATAAGCTTTGCTATGTGTAACTGTATAGTGCCATGCTATGTATAAAGGTTGGTAAATTGCAAAGTGAAATTTGTGTGATTATGTTTTACATTCATTAAGTAACTTCTGAGATTCATTTGAGAGATAAAAAACAAGGTCAAGAAAGTAATTTTTCACCGTTTCTTTTTTCTTTTGACTTGCGTGACGGACTTCGCCGAATATGAGGGATTATTCGCATTCTATGGCTATAGCTATTTTTCCTATTAATAAAAAAGCTTTGAAATCATTTGATCGTAAGGGGCTGGTAACTATTTATCGTCTGGGGTGTCAGAGGATTTTGGTTGTGTCACAAGAAGATTTACCTGAGTCTCCCCCCACCCCTCCCCCGCCAGTCTCTCAAAGATTTCCCATCACTGATAGTCAATATCCTTTAGTTCCCGCTTTCTACTCCTCTAGCTTCGACTGACCCCTCTCCTATTCCCCCCTTCCCTCCCCCTCAATCTCCTGATCCCCCGAGCGATCAATAATGACTGGTCCTTAATAATTCATGGATATCCTTCTTTAAACTTCAGTGTATCGAACATCCCTGATCTTAAAAGCACTCATTTTGGTTCTTCATATGGTTTTTAAATGTTAAGCTACTCGACTTAGCATAAACGATTCCGGAATAACAGTTTAATTCAAAGGTAATCGTTATCTACCAAGTCTCTTACCATACGGGCATGCACGGCAATCAGTTGCACTTTTTCCAGGATAGTGCTTCTCAGGGACATAAGTACCCGTGCTGCAATTCTTACAGTCGGTCTGACCCATTTCATCTTGATAAAAGCCTCCTGAAAAGAAATCGTTGCATTTGATCTAACTTTAGACCGAAATTCCAAATTTTAATTGTTGCGAAGTGCCATCTACGCAAAGACCGTTCAAATTTAAAGGTTGGCACACACGAGGGGACTAGTCCCTGCGACTAGTCTCAGCGACCAGTTTCATGTGACTAGTCCCTTCGTGTGAACTACACATTTCTGTGGTCGCAGGGACCAAAATTTGGTCCCTGCGACTGGTCGCACGAATTCAAACTTGTTTGAATTCGTGCGACCAGTCGCAGGGACTTGTCGCATGAAACAAATGTTTGTCCCCTCGTGTGAACTGTTTGTGCGACCAGTCCCTGCGACTAAACGGTAAATAAGCCAATCACGGGTCAGTATGATGCGTGACTTCCGGTATTTGTAAACATTGCAGTCTCTATGAATTTTCCCTGAATTCTAGATTTCTACAACTGAAGAATAAAAAACTATTTCTAGTTTTGTAAACATATACAGATGTCTTGGAGCCGTTTTGATGGAATTTTTACCCTATTTGACTCTGTGTCTGTTAAAAATAAATAAATAAATAAATAAAAAACGGAACGTAAAAACATGAATAATTCGACTGAATAAGTGTAGTTCATTTGCGTTGATGTTTAATAGTGCTACAATGAAAAGTTGCCAAATTTTCATTGTTTTCGTATAACGCCCCAGACTAAGAAACATCTTTTGCCTCTTAATTTTCCTATGTTCTTGTGCAATTGAGTGCTCTCGTGTGAACACCTTAAGGGAATAGTCCCTGCTACCGGTCCCCTCGTGTAAACCCTTCAAAGACTTGTCGCCGGGACTAGTCGCACGGACTAGTCGCAGGGACTAGTCCCCTCGTGTGTGCCGACCTTAATGTCAAATCGTTCTCGATTATTATATAAATGAAAAGTGCATGGTTATACCTTTGGGACAATTTAAACAAGAGCGGATGGTGCCACGGGTGCCTGCTGAACAAAAACTGCATTTGTAACATTTTGCATTGGGCTTGAGTTTGGTTGTCTGACTGCACTTTGAGCCAAGTAGTCCTCCGCCAAACACAGCTTCTCCCGCTCTACCACCGCAAAGTGAATACGTTAAAGGTGATGGAGCGCATTGACTGCAGAATAAACAACGAAATGATAAAAAACGAGACTCACTTGATAGATAAGCCTGCGACGGACATGCTCTAGTATTCATTCATTCATTCATTTATCTTTTCGTTAGACGTCAGTGCGGTACTTGCATCGTAGAATGCTCCATCTGTATATAAATCTAAATTTTTCTTTTCGCCATAATACTCTTCTTTTCGCCATATGATCCATACGGCTCTGCACGCGCTTTATTAAGACTTTCATTTATAAATCCTCGACCTAGGAATCTACGCAATGACGTGAGCAGGGCCAGAAAACCCGGATTGCAATAAGTCACTCACATTAAAGGGCCGTGTGCCTCTGGGAGGATTTTACGAAGACTTTTACACGAAATAAGCCTGCAAAAAATAAAACAATGGAAGATTCAAATCTTCAGATGATATTTACCCTTACTCACACAGAGCACCATCGGCCCAGCAGAGAAATTCCCAGTAATTAAAACGGGGAAATATAAACTAGTTTAAAGGCTGGCTTTCAACCTTGGCAAACTTGGCTAATTACAACCTGGTTACAAAGGAAAACCTAGTTCGAGCACATATGTCAGGAAAGCGAAAGATTTTTTAAAATGTCTTAATTTTGCTGAGCCACGAATGTGACATCTAGGAATTGCGATTATCAGGGTTTTCGAGATTGAGATACTTTCAGGTACTCAACTTTTTATGTTCATCATCTTCATCCAAAAGCTGAAGCCCGATGAAAAAAGACCAATTAATCATGTAGCGCTGGTAGAAACTGAGTGATGCATGTACTCACAGTTGGACGTTGGTGGGTACTCCTTTAAACGTCCCATTTTGAAGTGACTCAATGGGGTTCGAAAACAGTGTCCTACGAAGGAGCCAAAAGGTAAGAAAGCCAATTTAACAGCCTATCATAAGCACAGGTAACCCATGCGTCAGTGGGTTTCATGCCGTGACTATGATTAATGTATAGCTGGAAAAAAACTTGCGAAGCCTTGTAAATTAGATCATTTAAACTGATAAACAACTCACAATATTTCCAGGTTCTTGAGGTAATTAAAAGCGCTATCAGGGATTCGCTTTATTCTGTTTCCATGAAGGAACCTTCGTATAGGGAGTCAGAGAGACAATAAAGTAACAGTTATTAAAAATTAAGGCGCATTCAGTTTGATCTCTTACTTTCAGTTAGCACCAAAGCCGTGCAACTTCCCCAACAGTCAAGCTCGCTCTTTTTTGGATTTAGAACTAAAACAGCTTTTAACGATTCAAGGCTGGTTTCGATCTAAAATCACTTTAAATTAATGGTAATCAGGGGATTCGTAGTCCCTTCTGTTAGCATAAATACCCTTTGTTAGATGTTGTCTACTTACAAGTAGTTTAAACTCGTCAGATTCTGGAATGCTTTCTCAGGAATAAGCTCCAACTTGTTATTTGACACGTCTCTAAGGAGAAAAAAATGTAACTCCATCCTCTCACCTATTCTAATGGTTGCCTCTTATGTTACTGTGTGATATGTGATACCAAAACTATTCTACGCCTCATACAATCGGACAACAATGTACAATTAAGCTTGCTGCTTTTAGGATTTAAAATTAAAACCACTTTTGATAAATCAAGGCTAGTTTCCATGGAAAGTCACTCTAAATTAATGGCAATCTATAGATTCGTATTTCCCTCTACTAGTATAAATATTTAAGAATAAACACTAGCGAGAAAAAAACGTTTCGATGACTCCATGTCATCATTCTCAAGTGAGAAGAGAATAAAAATGAATAGTTAATTTATACCGTACGAAGGTGGCAAACGTAAAAAGTTTAAAATATTTAAAATATTTAAATAAATAATTGCGCGTGTTGAGTTCATAAATGTAAACTATTAAATAAATAGTTTCGCGCGTATGGAATCCGATTGTTTGTTCAAAGAGGGCTTCATCTTCTTTATGAAAAGCATTTCATGAACTAAACAGTCCAGTTTCCCGGTGCACTTTTTAAGTACGTTGAAATGCTTGGTCAGGTCGCCGATGGTTTGTAGGCCGTGGTCGTTCTTTAGATGTTTGCCGATGGCCGAATTACGGTGCTCATTAATACGTTGATGTAAATGCCGGCTGGTGTACCCAACGTACTCTGCATCACACAGATCACATTTATAATTATATACAACGCATTGTTGGCTAACTATAGGAGGTTTAGGCTCACGAACTCTGAGATCTTCACAGATTTTGCGACTCTTGAACACGGGATGAAGGGTGTGATCGATTTTGTTGCCTAGATCTGATAATTGCCTTTTCACTGCGTCAGCTGACTTTTGATCTTTAAAAGGCAAAACCACTCGGTGAACAGCATTTTCGTTGACGGATAATTGAGCTTGCACTCCAGGGTTTTCCGACCTAACTGAGGTGACAAAGTGAGAGATGGTGGAATTGATGAGGTGGTCGGGATACTTGAGGTTTGTAAACATCATCTTTAGATGATCACATTCAGATTTGAAGGACTCCCATGTGGACGACAGGCGGAATGCACGATTCAACATGGTCTTAAGTAGTGATTTCTTGTACCTTTTATCGACGTGGCTCTGGTGATGAAGCAATAGGCCTGTGTTTGTTGGTTTCCGATAAACACTAGTTTCTAGTTTACAGCCTTTCTTGAGCACTTCCATACCGACAAAAGGTAACTTGTTTCCAGATGCTAGCTCCATGGTGAAGTGTATGGACGGATGGCAGTTATTTAGCGTTGATAATAAATATTCTGCCGCTGGTACACTTGTGACAATAGCAAACGTGTCATCCACGTACCTTCTGTAAAATTCAGGGAGCTTGTTGTTTTGATCTAGTTTCTCTTCGATAGAACAGAGAAATGCGTTTGCCATAAGTGGGCCCAATGGAGAACCCATGGCCACACCGTCGGTCTGCTCGTAAAGATTGCCATCAAATTGGAATAGTTGATTCATAGTTGCAACTTCTAGAAGTTGAAACAACTGGTTTAATACTACACACGACCTCAGCATTACAAAGCCTGAACTGGTTCAACTTCTAGAAGTTGCAACTATGAATCAACTATTCCAATTTGATGGCAATCTTTACGAGCAGACCGACGGTGTGGCCATGGGTTCTCCATTGGGCCCACTTATGGCAAACGCATTTCTCTGTTCTATCGAAGAGAAACTAGATCAAAACAACAAGCTCCCTGAATTTTACAGAAGGTACGTGGATGACACGTTTGCTATTGTCACAAGTGTACCAGCGGCAGAATATTTATTATCAACGCTAAATAACTGCCATCCGTCCATACACTTCACCATGGAGCTAGCATCTGGAAACAAGTTACCTTTTGTCGGTATGGAAGTGCTCAAGAAAGGCTGTAAACTAGAAACTAGTGTTTATCGGAAACCAACAAACACAGGCCTATTGCTTCATCACCAGAGCCACGTCGATAAAAGGTACAAGAAATCACTACTTAAGACCATGTTGAATCGTGCATTCCGCCTGTCGTCCACATGGGAGTCCTTCAAATCTGAATGTGATCATCTAAAGATGATGTTTACAAACCTCAAGTATCCCGACCACCTCATCAATTCCACCATCTCTCACTTTGTCACCTCAGTTAGGTCGGAAAACCCTGGAGTGCAAGCTCAATTATCCGTCAACGAAAATGCTGTTCACCGAGTGGTTTTGCCTTTTAAAGATCAAAAGTCAGCTGACGCAGTGAAAAGGCAATTATCAGATCTAGGCAACAAAATCGATCACACCCTTCATCCCGTGTTCAAGAGTCGCAAAATCTGTGAAGATCTCAGAGTTCGTGAGCCTAAACCTCCTATAGTTAGCCAACAATGCGTTGTATATAATTATAAATGTGATCTGTGTGATGCAGAGTACGTTGGGTACACCAGCCGGCATTTACATCAACGTATTAATGAGCACCGTAATTCGGCCATCGGCAAACATCTAAAGAACGACCACGGCCTACAAACCATCGGCGACCTGACCAAGCATTTCAACGTACTTAAAAAGTGCACCGGGAAACTGGACTGTTTAGTTCATGAAATGCTTTTCATAAAGAAGATGAAGCCCTCTTTGAACAAACAATCGGATTCCATACGCGCGAAACTATTTATTTAATAGTTTACATTTATGAACTCAACACGCGCAATTATTTATTTAAATATTTTAAATATTTTAAACTTTTTACGTTTGCCACCTTCGTACGGTATAAATTAACTATTCATTTTTATTCTCTTCTCACTTGAGAATGATGACATGGAGTCATCGAAACGTTTTTTTCTCGCTAGTGTTTATTCTTAAATGTCTAACAAAATCTAATGTCAAACAACAACAAACATATGAAACATATGTGTGAACTGCGGTTATGAGACGTATATGAGCACGATCCTTCGCAGTAAAGCACTATTTGAGCAATAGTGAAAATCAGACCTGAAAAAAATTTCAGGCCTGTACGGGATTCCAACCACTGACCTCTGCGATACTAGTGCAGCGCTCTACCAATTGAGCTAACAAGCCAACTGGGAGCAGGCCATCAAATTAATTCGATATAAACCCGTAGATGATAAATCAAACAACAACAAACATATGAAACATATGTGTGAACTGCGGTTATGAGACGTATATGAGCACGATCCTTCGCAGTAAAGCACTATTTGAGCAATAGTGAAAATCAGACCTGAAAAAAAAAAAAATTTCAGGCCTGTACGGGATTCGAACCACTGACCTCTGCGATACTAGTGCAGCGCTCTACCAATTGAGCTAACAAGCCAACTGGGAGCAGGCCATCAAATTAATTCGATATAAACCCGTAGATGATAAATCAAACAACAACAAACATATGAAACATATGTCATTAGTAAAAATACCCTTTGTTATATGTTGTCTACTTACAAATAGATTAAACTGGTCAGATTCTGGAACGCTTTCTCAGGAATAAGCTTCAACATGTTCCCTGTCAAGACTCTAAGGAAATAAAAAATAAACTCCATCCTCTCAGCTATGAAAATGATTGTTTCTTATTTTAATGTGTGATATGTGATAGAAAAGTATTCTCTGCCGCAGAAAATTGGATAACAATAAACAATCAAGCTCGCTATTCTTCGGATTTAGAATAAAAACAGCTTTTAACTATTCAAGGCTGGTTTCGATCTAACATTACTTTAAATGAATGGAAATCAGGGGATTTGTAGTCCCTTCTGTTAGAATAAATACCCTTTGTTAGATTTTGTCTACTTACAAAGAGTCTAAACTCGTCAGATTCTGGAACGCTTTCTCAGGAATAAACTCCAACTTGTTATTTGACACGTCTCTAAGGATAAAAAATGTTTAACTCCACCCTCTTAGCTATGCCAATGGTTGCCTCTGATGTTACTGTGTGATATGTGATACCAAAACTATTCTATCTATGCTTCATACAATTGGACAAGAATGTGCAATCAACCTCGCTGTTTTTAGGATTTAAAATTCAAACCACTTTTGATAAATCAAAGCTAGTTTCGATGGAAAGTTAATCTAAATTAATGGCAATCTATAGATTCGCATTTCCATCTATAGGTATAAATACCCTTTGTTATATGTTGTCTACTTACAAGTAGGTTAAACTGGTCAGATTCTCGAACGCTTTCTCAGGAATAACCTTCAACATTTTCCCTGTTAAGACTCTTTAATGGTAATCAGGGGATTCGTAGTCCCTTCTCTTAGCATAAATATCGTTTGTTAGATGTTGTCTACTTATAAGTAGTTTAAACTCGTCAGATTCTGGAATGCTTTCTCAGGAATAAGCTCCAACTTGCTATTTGACACGTCTCTAAGGAGAAAAAAATGTAACTCCATCCTCTCACCTATTCTAATGGTTGCCTCTTATGTTACTGTGTGATATGTGATACCAAAACTGTTCTACGCCTCATACAATCGGACAACAATGTAAAATTAAGCTTGCTGCTTTTAGGATTTAAAATTAAAACCACTTTTGATAAATCAAGGCTAGTTTCCATGGAAAGTCACTCTAAATTAATGGCAATCTATAGATTCGTATTTCCCTCTACAGGTATAAATACCCTTTGTTATATGTTGTCTACTTACAAATAGATTAAACTGGTCAGATTCTGGAACGCTTTCTCAGGAATAAGCTTCAACATGTTCACTGTCAAGACTCTGAGGAAATAAAAAATAAACTCCACCCTCTCAGCTATGAAAATGGTTGTTTCTTATTTTAATGTGTGATATGTGATAGAAAAGTATTCTCTGCCGCAGAAAATTGGATAACAATAAACAATCAAGCTCGCTATTCTTCGGATTTAGAATAAAAACAGCTTTTAACTATTCAAGGCTGGTTTCGATCTAACATTACTTTAAATGAATGGAAATCAGGGGATTTGTAGTCCCTTCTGTTAGCATAAATACCCTTTGTTAGATTTTGTCTACTTACAAAGAGTCTAAACTCGTCAGATTCTGGAACGCTTTCTCAGGAAGAAACTCCAACTTGTTATTTGACACGGATCTAAGGAGAAAAAAGTTTAACTCCACCCTCTTAGCTATGCCAATGGTTGCCTCTGATGTTACTCTGTGATATGTGATACCAAAACTATTCTATACTTCATACAATTGGACAAGAATGTGCAATCAACCTCGCTGTTTTTAGGATTTAAAACTCAAACCACTTTTGATAAATCAAGGCTACTTTCGATGGAAAGTTAATCTAAATTAATGGCAATCTATAGATTCGTATTTCCTTCTATAGGTATAAATACCTTTTGTTATATGTTGTCTACTTACAAGTAGGTTAAACTGGTCATATTCTCGAGCGCTTTCTCAGGAATAACCTTCAACATGTTCCCTGCTAAGACTCTTTAATGGTAATCAGGGGATTCGTAGTCCCTTCTGTTAGCATAAATACCCTTTGTTAGATGTTGTCTACTTACAAGTAGTTTAAACTCGTCAGATTCTGGAACGCTTTCTCAGGAATAAGCTCCAACTTGTTATTTGACACGTCTCTAAGGAGAAAAAATTTTAACTCCACCCTCTTAGCTATGCCAATGGTTGCCTCTGATGTTACTGTGTGATATGTGATACCAAAACTATTCTATGCCTCAAACAATTGGATAACAATGTGCAATCAGCCTCGCTGTTTTTAGGATTTAAAATTCAAACCACTTTTGATAAATCAAGGTTACTTTCGATGCAAAGTCACTCTAACTTAATGGCAATCTATAGATTCGTATTTCCTTCTATAGGTATAAATGCCCTTTGTTATATGTTGTCTACTTACAAAGAGGTTAAACTGGTCAGATTCTGGAACGCTTTCTCAGGAATAAGCTTCAACGTGTTTACTTCCAAGACTCCAAGGAAATAAAAAATTAACTCCACCCTCTCAGCTATGAAAATGATTCATTCTTATTTTAATGTGTGATATGTGATAGGAAAGTATTCTTTGCCGCAGAAAATTGGACAACAATAAACAATCAAGCTCGCTGTTTTTCGCATTTAGAATTAAACAGCTTTTAACGCTGCAAGGCTGGTTTCGATCTAAAGTAACTTTAAATTAATGGTTATCAGGGGATTTGTAGTCCCTTCTGTTAGCATAAATACCCTTTGTTAGATGTTGTCTACTTACAAGCGGTTTAAACTCGTCAGATTCTGGAACGCTTTCTCAGGAATAAGCTCCAACTTGTTATTTGACACGTCTCTAAGGAGAAAAAAATTTTAACTCCACCCTCTTAGCTATGCCAATGGTTGCCTCTGATGTTACTGTGTGATATGTGATACCAAAACTATTCTATGCCTCAAACAATTGGATAACAATGTGCAATCAGCCTCGCTGTTATTAGGATTTAAAATTCAAACCACTTTTGATAAATCAAGGTTACTTTCGATGCAAAGTCACTCTAACTTAATGGCAATCTATAGATTCGTATTTCCTTCTATAGGTATAAATGCCCTTTGTTATATGTTGTCTACTTACAAAGAGGTTAAACTGGTCAGATTCTGGAACGCTTTCTCAGGAATAAGCTTCAACGTGTTTACTTCCAAGACTCCAAGGAAAAAAAAATCAACTTCACCCTCTTAGCTATGAAAATGATTGTTTCTTATTTTAATGTGTGATATGTGATAGAAAAGTATTTTTTCCCGCAAAAAAAGGACAACAATAAACAATCAATCTCGCTGTTTTTTGGATTTAGAATTAAAACAGCTTTTAGCGATTCAAGGCTGGTTTCGATCTAAAATCACTTTAAATTAATGGTAATCAGGGGATTTCTAGTCCCTTCTGTTAGCATAAATACCCTTTGTTAGATGTTGTCTACTTACAAGTAGATTAAACTCGTCAGATTCTGGAACGCTTTCTCAGGAATAAGCTCCAACTTGTTAAATGACACGTGTCTAAGGAGAAAAAATTTAACTCCATCCTCTCAGCTATTCTAATGGTTGACTCTTATGTTACTGTGTGATATGTGATACCAAAGCTATTCTATGCCTCATACAATCGGGCAACAATGTACAATTAAGCTTGCTGCTTTTAGGATTTAAAATTAAAACCACTTTTGATAAATCAAGGCTAGTTTCCATGGAAAGTCACTCTAAATTAATGGCAATCTATAGATTCGTATTTCCCTCTACAGGTATAAATACCCTTTGTTATATGTTGTCTACTTACAAATCGGTTAAACTGGTCAGATTCTGGAACGCTTTCTCAGGAATAAACTTCAACATGTTCCAACTCAAGACTCTAAAGAAATAAAAAATAAACTGCACCCTCTCGGCTATGAAAATGATTGTTTCTTATTTTAATGTGTGATATGTGATAGAAAAGTATTCTCTGCCGCAGAAAATTGGAGAACAATAAACAATGGAGCTCGCTATTTTTCGGATTTAGAATTAAAACAGCTTTTAACTATTCAAGGCTGGTTTCGATCTAAAATCACTTTAAATTAATGGAAATCAGCGGATTTGTAGTCTCTTCTGTTAGCATAAGTACCCTTTGTTAGATGTTGTCTACTTACAAAGAGTCTAAACTCGTCCGATTCTGGAACGCTTTCTCAGGAATAAGCTCCAATTTGTTATTTGACACGTCTCTCAGGAGAAAAAAATTTAACTCCACCCTCTCAGTTATGCCAATGGTTGCCTCTAATGTTAATGTGTGATATTTGACACCAAAACCATTCTATGCTTCATACAATTGGACAAGAATGTGCAATCAACCTTGCTGTTTTTAGGATTTAAATTTGAAACCACTTTTAATAAATCAAGGCTAGTTTCGATGGAAAGTCACTCTAAATTAATGGAAATCTATAGATTCGTATTTCCTTCTATAGGTATAAATACCCTTTGTTATATGTTGTCTAGTTACAAGTAGGTTAAACTGGTCAGATTCTGGAACGCTTTCTCAGGAATAACCTTCAACATGTTCCCTGTCAAGACTCTAAGGAAATAAGAAATTAACTCCACCCTCTCAGCTATGAAAATGATTGGTTTTTATTTTAATGTGTGATATGTGATAGGAAAGTATTCTTTGCCGCAGAAAATTGGACAACAATAAACCATCAAGCTCGCTGTTTTTCGGATTTAGAATTAAAACAGCTTTTAACGATTCAAGGCTGGTTTCGATCTAAAGTCACTTTAAATTAATGGAAATCAGAGGAGTTGTAGTCTCTTCTGTTAGCATAAATACTCTTTATTAGATGTTTTCTACTCACAAGTCCTTTAACCTCGTCAGATTCTGGAACACTTTCTCAGGAATAAGCTCCAACTTGTTATTTGACACGTCTCTAAGGAGAAACAATTTTAACTCCACCCTCTCAGCTAAGCCAACGGTTGCCTCTTATGTCACTGTGTGATATGTGATACCAAAACTAATCTATGCCTCATACAATTGGACAACAATGTGCAATCAGCCTCGCTGTTTTTAGGATTTAAAATTGAAACCACTTTTGATAATTCAAGGCTAGTTTCGATGCAAAGTCACTATAATTTAATGGAAATCTATAGATTCGTATTCCCTTCTATAGGTATAAATACCCTTTGTTATATGTTGTGTAGTTACAAGTAGGTTAAACTGGTCCGATTCTGGAAGGCTTTCTCAGGAATAACCCTCAACATATTTCCTGTGAAGAGTCTAAGGAAATAAAAAATTAACTCCACCCTCTCAGCTATGAGAATGACTGGTTCTTATTTTAATTTGTGATATGTGATAGGAAAGTATTGTTTGCCGCAGAAAATTGGACAACAATAAACAATCAAGCTCTCTCTTTTTTTGGATTGAGAATTTAAACAGCTTGTAACGATTCAAGGCTGTGTTTCTATTTAAAGTCACTTTACATTAATGGAAATCAGGGGATTTTTAGTCCCTTCTATTACCATGAATACCATTTAGATACAATGAAATATATGTAGTTCAAATATTTTGAACTGTGGTATGAGATACATATGATGGACGATCCTCGCAGTAGATACCGCTATTTAAGCAATAGCGAAAGTCAGACCTGAGAAAAATCAGGCCTGTACGTGATTCGAACCACTGACCTCTGCGATACTAGTGCAGCGCTCTACCAATTGCAGAGGTCAGTGGTTCGAATCCCGTTCAGGCCTGATTTTTTTCAGGTCTGATTTTCGCTATTGCTTAAATATCGCTATCTACTGCGAGGATCCTGCATCATATGTATCTAATACCGCAGTTCAAAATATATGAACTTCATATATTTCATTGTATCTGATTTATCACTTTCACGGGTTTATTACAAATCAACTTAAAGGCCTGCTCCCAGTTGCCTTGATAGCTCAATTGGTAGAGCGCTGCACTAGTATCGCAGAAGTCATTGGTTCGAATCCCGTACAGGCCTGATTTATTTCAGGTCTGATTTTCGCTATTCCTTAAATAGCGCTATCTACTGCGAGGATCGTGCATCATATGTATAAATACCCTTTGTTAGATGTTGTCTACTTACAAGTGGTTTAAACTCGTCAGATTTTGGAACACTTTCTCAGGAATAAGCTCCAACTTGTTTTTTGACACGTCTCTAAGGAGAAAAAAAAATTTTAACTCCACCCTCTCAACTATGCCAATGGTTGCCTCTTATGTTACTGTGTGATATGTGATACCAAAACTATTCTATGCTTCATACAATTGGACAAGAATGTGCAATCACCCTCGCTGTTTTTAGGATTTAAAATTCAAACAACTTTTCATAAATCAAGGCTAGTTTCGATGGAAAGTTAATCCAAATTAATGGCAATCTATAGATTCGTATTTCCTTCTATAGGTATAAATACCCTTTGTTATATGTTGTCTACTTACAAAGAGGTTAAACTGGTCAGATTCTCGAGCGCTTTCTCAGGAATAACCTTCAACATGTTCCCTGTTAAGACTCTAAGGAAATAAAAAATTAACTCCACCCTCTCAGCTATGAAAATGATTCATTCTTATTTATAGTGTGATATGTGATAGGAAAGTATTCTTTGCCGCAGAAAATTGGACAACAATAAACAATCAAGCTCGCTGTTTTTCGGATTTAGAATTAAACAGCTTTTAACGATGCAAGGCTGGTTTCGATCTAAAGTAACTTTAAATTAATGGTTATCAGGGGATTTGTAGTCCCTTCTGTTAGCATAAATACCCTTTGTTAGATGTTGTCTACTTACAAGCGGTTTAAACTTGTCAGATTCTGGAACGCTTTCTCAGGAATAAGCTCCAACTTGTTATTTGACACGGATCTAAGGAGAAAAAATTTTAACTCCACCCTCCTAGCTATGCCAATGGTTGCCTCTGATGTTACTGTGTGATATGTGATACCAAAACTATTCTATGCCTCAAACAATTGGATAACAATGTGCAATCAGCCTCGCTGTTATTAGGATTTAAAATTCAAACCACTTTTGATAAATCAAGGCTACTTTCGATGCAAAGTCACTCTAACTTAATGGCAATCTATAGATTCGTATTTCCTTCTATAGGTATAAATGCCCTTTGTTATATGTTGTCTACTTTCAAAGAGGTTAAACTGGTCAGATTCTGGAACGCTCTCTCAGGAATAAGCTTCAACGTGTTTACTTCCAAGACTCCAAGGAAAAAAAAAATTAACTTCACCCTCTTAGCTATGAAAAAGATTGTTTCTTATTTTAATGTGTGATATGTGATAGAAAAGTATTTTCTCCCGCCAAAAAAAGGACAACAATAAACAATCAATCTCGCTGTTTTTTGGATTTAGAACTAAAACAGCTTTTAGCGATTCAAGGCTGCTTTCGATCTAAAATCACTTTAAATTAATGGTAATCAGGGGATTTCTAGTCCCTTCTGTTAGCATAAATACCCTTTGTTAGATGTTGTCTACTTACAAGTAGATTAAACTCGTCAGATTCTGGAACGCTTTCTCAGGAATAAGCTCCAACTTGTTAAATGACACGTCTCTAAGGAGAAAAACATTAACTCCATCCTCTCAGCTATTCTAATGGTTGACTCTTATGTTACTGTGTGATATGTGATACCAAAACTATTCTATGCCTCATACAATCGGGCAACAATGTACAATTAAGCTTCCTGCTTTTAGGCTTTAAAATTAAAACCACTTTTGATAAATCAAGGCTAGTTTCCATGGAAAGTCACTCTAAATTAATGGCAATCTATAGATTCGTATTTCCCTCTACAGGTATAAATACCCTTTGTTATATGTTGTCTACTTACAAATCGGTTAAACTGGTCAGATTCTGGAACGCTTTCTCAGGAATAAGCTTCAACATGTTCCAACTCAAGACTCTAAAGAAATAAAAAATGAACTGCACCCTCTCGGCTATGAAAATGATTGTTTCTTATTTTAATGTGTGATATGTGATAGAAAAGTATTCTCTGCCGCAGAAAATTGGAGAACAATAAACAATGTAGCTCGCTATTCTTCGGATTTAGAATTAAAACAGCTTTTAACTATTCAAGGCTGGTTTCGATCTAAAATCATTTTAAATTAATGGAAATCAGAGGAGTTGTAGTCTCTTCTGTTAGCATAAATACTCTTTATTAGATGTTTTCTACTCACAAGTCCTTTAACCTCGTCAGATTCTGGAACACTTTCTCAGGAATAAGCTCCAACTTGTTATTTGACACGTCTCTAAGGAGAAACAATTTTAACTCCACCCCCTCAGCTAAGCTAATGGTTGCCTCTTATGTCACTGTGTGATATTTGATACCAAAACTATTCTATGCCTCATACAATAGGACAACAATGTGCAATCAGCCTCGCTGTTTTTTGGATTTAAAATTTAAACCACTTTTGATAAATCAAGGCTAGTTTGGATGGAAAGTCACTCTAATTTAATGGCATCTATAGATTCGTATTTCCTTCTATAGGTATAAATACCCTTTGTTATATGTTGTCTACTTACAAGTAGGTTAAACTGGTCAGATTCTCGAACGCTTTCTCAGGAATAAGCTTCAACATGTTCCCTTTCAAGACTCTAAGGAAATAAAAAATTAACTCCACCCTCTCAGCTATGAAAATGATTGTTTCTTATTTTAATGTTTGATATGTGATAGAAAAGTATTCTCTACCGCAGAAAATTGGACAACAATAAGCAATCAAGCTCGCTATTCTTCGGATTTAGAATTAAAACAGCTTTTCAGGCTGGCATTCAAGGCTGGTTTCGATCTAAAATCACTTTAAATTAATGGAAATCAGGGGATTTGTAGTCCCTTCTGTTAGCATAGATACCCTTTGTTAGATGTTGTCTACTTACAAGCGCTTTAAACTCGTCAGATTCTGGAACGCTTTCTCAGGAATAAGCTGCAACTTGTTATTTGACACGTCTCTAAGGAGAAAAAATTTTAACTCCACCCTCTCAGCTATGCGAATGGTTGCCTCATATGTTACTGTGTGATATGTGATACCAAAACTTTTCTATGCCTCATATAAGTGGACAACAATGTGCAATCAGCCTCCCTGTTTTTAGGATTTAAAATTCAAACCACTTTTGATAAATCAAGGCTAGTTTCGATGGAAAGTCACTCTAAATTAATGGAAATCTGTTGATTCGTATTTCTTTTTATAGGTTTAAATACCCTTTGTTATATGTTGTCTACTTAGAAGTAGGTTAAACTGGTCAGATTCTGGAACGCTTTCTCAGGAATAAGCTTCATCATGTTCCCTTTTAAGACTCTAAGTAAATAAAAAATTTAACTCCACCCTCTCAGCTATGAAAATGATTGTTTCTTATTCTAATGTGTGATATGTCATAGAAAAGTATTCTCTACCGCAGAAAATTGGACAAAAATAAACAATCAAGGTCGCTGTTTTTCGGATTTAGAATTAAGACAGCTTTTAACTATTTAAGGCTGGTTTCGATCTAAAATTACTTTAAATCAATAGAAATCAGGGGATTTGTGGTCCCTTGTGTTGGCATAAATACCCTTTGTTAGATGTTGTCTACTTACAAGCGCTTTAAACTCGTCAGATTCTGGAACGCTTTCCCAGGAATAAGCTCCAACTTGTTATTTGACACATCTCTAAGGAAAAAAAATTTAAACTCCACCCTCTCAGCTATGCCAATGGTTGCCTCTTATGTTAGTGTGTGATTTGTGATACCAAAAATTTTCTATGCCTCATACAATTGGACAAAATGTGTAATCAGCCTCGCTGTTATTAGGATTTAAAATTCAAACCACTTTTGATAAATCAAGACTAGTTTCGATGGAAAGTCACTCCAAATTAATGGCAATCTATTGACTCGTATTTCCTTCTATAGGTATAAATAGCCTTTGTTATATGTTGTCTACTTACAAGTAGGTTAAACTGGTCAGATTCTCGAACGCTTTCTTAGGAATAAGGTTCAACATGTTCCCTTTCAAGACTCTAAGGAAAAAAAAAATTAACTCCACCCTTTCAGCTATGAAAATGATTGTTTCTTATTTTAATGTGTGATATGTGATAGAAAAGTATTCTCTGCCGCAGAAAATTGGACAACAATAAACAATCAAGCTCGCTGTTTTTCGGATTTAGAATTAAAACAGCTTTTAACTATTCAAGGCTGGTTTCGATTTAAAATCACTTTAAATTAATGGCAATCAGGAGATTTGTAGTCCCTTCTGTTAGCATAAATACCCTTTGTTAGATGTTGTCTACTTACAAGCGGTGTAAAGTCGTCAGATTCTGGAACGCTTTCTCAGGAATAAGCTCCAACTTGTTATTTGACACGTCTCTAAGGAGAAACAATTTTAACTCCACCCTCTCAGCTATGCCAATGGTTGCCTCTTATGTTACTGTGTGATATGTGATACCAAAACTATTCTATGCCTCATACAATCGGACAACAATGTACAATTAAGCTTGCTGCTTTCAGGATTTAAAATTGAGACCACTTTTGATAAATGAAGGCTATTTTCGATGGAAAGTCACTCTAAATTAATGGAAATCTATTGATTCGTATTTCCTTCTATAGGTATAAATAGCCTTTGTTATATGTTGTCTACTTACAAGTAGGTTAAACTGGTCAGATTCTCGAACGCTTCCTCAGGAATAAGCTTCAATATGTTCTTTTTCAAGACTCTAAGGAAGTAAAGAATTAACTCCACCCTCTCAGCTATGAAAATGATTGTTTCTTATTTTAATGTGTGATATCTGATAGAAAAGTATTCTCTACCGCAGAAAATTGGACAACAATAAACAATCAAGCTCGCTGTTTTTCGGATTTAGAATTAAAACAGCTTTTAACTATTTAAGGCTGCCTTTGATCTAAAATTACTTTGAATTAATGGAAATCAGGGGATTTGTAATCCCTTCTGTTAGCATAAATACCCTTTGTTAGATGTTGCATACTTACAAGTATTTTAAACTCGTCAGATTCTGGAACACTTTCCCAGGAATAAGCTCCAACTTGTTATTTGACACGTCTCTAAGGAGAAACAATTTTAACTCCACCCTCTCAGCTATGCCAATGGTTGCCTCTTATGTTACTGTGTGATATGTGATACCAAAACTTTTCTATGCCTCATACAATTCGACAACAATATGCAATCAGCCTCCCTGTTTTTAGGATTTAAAATTCAAACCACTTTTGATAAGTCAAGCTAGTTTCGATGGAAAGTCACTCTAAATTAATGGAAATCTATTGATTCGTATTTCCTTCTATAGGTTTAAATACCCTTTGTTATATGTTGTCTACTGACAAGTAGGTTAAACTGGTCAGATTCTCGAACGCTTGTTCAGGAATAAGGTTAAACATGTTCCCTTTCAGGACTCTAAGGAAATAAAAAAATTAACTCCACCCTCTCAGCTATGAAAATGATTGTTTCTTATTTTAATATGTGATATGTGATAGAAAAGTATTCTCTAACGCAGAAAATTAGACAACAATAAACAATCAAGCTCGCTGTTTTTCGGATTTAGAATTAAAACAGCTTTTAACTATTTAAGGCTAGTTTCGATCTAAAATCTCTTTAAATTAATGGAAATCAGGGGATTTGTAGTCCCTTCTGTTAGCATAAATACCCTTTGTTAGATGTTGTCTACTTACAAGCGGTTTAAACTCGTCAGATTCTGGAACGCTTTCCCAGGAATAAGCTCCAACTTGTTATTTGACACGTCTCTAAGGAGAAACAATTTTAACTCCACCCTGTCAGCTATGTCAATTGTTGCCTCTTATGTTACTGTGTGATATGTGATACCAAAACTATTCTATGCCTCATACATTCGGACAACAATGTACAATTAAGCTTGCTTCTTTTAGGATTTAAAATTGAGACCACTTTTGATAAATCAAGGCTAATTTCAATGTAAAGTCACTCTAAATTAATGGCAGTCTATTGATTCGTATTTCCTTCTATAGGTATAAATAGCCTTTGTTATATGTTGTCTACTTACAAGTAGGCTAAACTGGTCAGATTCTCGAACGCTTTCTCAGGAATAAGTTTCAACATGTTCCCTTTCAAGACTCTAAGGAAATAAAAAAATTAACTCCACCCTCTCAGCTATGAAAATGATTGTTTCTTATTTTAATATGTGATATGTGATAGAACAGTTTTCTCTACCGCAGAAAATTAGACAACAATAAACAATCAAGCTCGCTGTTTTTCGGATTTAGAATTAAAACAGCTTTTAACTATTTAAGGCTGGTTTCGATCTAAAATCACTTTAAATTAATGGAAATCAGGGGATTTGTAATCCCTTCTGTTAGCATAAATACCCTTTGTTACATGTTGTCTACTTACAAGCGCTTTAAACTCGTCAGATTCTGGAACGCTTTCTCAGGAATAAGCTCCAACTTGTTATTTGACATGTCTCTAAGGAGAAACAATTTTAACTCCACCCTCTCAGCTATGCCAATGGTTGCTTCTTATGTTACTGTGTGATATCTGATACCAAAACTATTCTATGCCTCATACAATCGGACAACAATGTACAATTAAGCTTGCTGCTTTTAGGATTTAAAATTGAGACCACTTTTAATAAATCAAGGCTAGTTTCGATGGAAAGTCACTCTAAATTAATTGAAATCTATTGATTCGTATTTCCTTCTATAGGTACAAATAACCTTTGTTATATTTTGTGTACTTACAAGTACGTTAAACTGGTCAGATTCTCGAACGCTTTCTCAGGAATAAGCTTCAACTTGTTCCCTTTCAAGACTCTAAGGAAATAAAAATATTAACTCCACCCTCTCAGCTATGAAAATGATTGTTTTTTATTTTAATGTGTGATAGGTGATAGAAAAGTATTCTCTACCGCAGAAAATTGGACAACAATAAACAATCAAGCTCGCTGTTTTTCGGATTTAGAATTAAAACAGCTTTTAACTATTCAAGGCTGGTTTCGATCTAAAATCACTTTAAATTAATGGAAATCAGGGGATTTGTAGTCCCTTCTGTTAGCATAAATACCCTTTGTTAGATGTTGTCTACTTACAAGCGGTTTAAACTCGTCAGATTCTGGAACGCTTTCTCAGGAATAAGCTTCAACTTGTTATCTTTCAAGACTCTAAGGAAATAAAAAAACTAACTCCACCCTCTCAGCTATGAAAATGATTGTTTCTTATTTTAATGTGTGATAGGTCATAGAAAAGTATTCTCTACCGCAGAAAATTGGACAACAATAAACAATCAAGCTCGCTGTTTTTCGGATTTAGAATTAAAACAGCTTTTAACTATTCAAGGCTGGTTTCGATCTAAAATTACTTTAAATGAATGGAAATCAGGGGATTTGTAGTCCCTTCTGTTAGCATAAATACCCTTTGTTAGATGTTGTCTACTTACAAGCGGTTTAAACTCGTCAGATTCTCGAACGCTTTCTCAGGAATAAGCTTCAACATGTTCCCTTTCAAGACTCTAAGGAAATAAAAATATTAACTCCACCCTCTCAGCTATGAAAATGATTGTTTCTTATGTTACTGTGTGATATGTGATAGAAAAGTATTCTCTACCGCAAAAAATTGGACAACAATAAACAATCAAGCTCGCTTTTTTTTGGATTTAGAATTAAAACAGCTCTTAACTATTCAAGGCTGGTTTCGATCTAAAATCAATTTAAATGAATGGAAATCAGGGGATTTGTAGTCCCTTCTGTTATCATAAATACCCTTTGTTAGATGTTATCTACTTACAAGCGGTTTAAACTCGTCAGATTCTGGAATGCTTTCTCAGGAATAAGCTCCAACTTGTTATTTGACACGTCTCTAAGGAGAAAAAATTTTAACTCCACCCTCTCAGCTATGCCAATGGTTGCCTCTTACGTTACTGTGTGATATGTGATACCAAAACTATTCTATGCCTCATACAATCGGACAAGAATGTACAATTAAGCTTGCTGCTTTTAGGATTTAAAATTGAGACCACTTTTGATAAATCAAGGCTAATTTCGATGGAAAGTCACACTAAATTAATGGAAATCTATTGATTCGAATTTCCTTCTATAGGTATAAATACCCTTTGTTATATGTTGTCTACTTACAAATAGGTTAAACTGGTCAGATTCTCGAACGCTTTCTCAGGAATAAGCTTCAACATGTTCCCTTTCAAGACTCTAAGGAAATAAAAATATTAACTCCACCCTCTCAGCTATGAAAATGATTGTTTCTTATGTTACTGTGTGATATGTGATAGAAAAGTATTCTCTACCGCAAAAAATTGGACAACAATAAACAATCAAGCTCGCTTTTTTTTGGATTTAGAATTAAAACAGCTCTTAACTATTCAAGGCTGGTTTCGATCTAAAATCACTTTAAATGAATGGAAATCAGGGGATTTGTAGTCCCTTCTGTTATCATAAATACCCTTTGTTAGATGTTGTCTACTTACAAGCGGTTTAAACTCGTCAGATTCTGGAATGCTTTGTTAGGAATAAGCTCCAACTTGTTATTTGACACGTCTCTAAGGAGAAAAAATTTTAACTCCACCCTCTCAGCTATGCCAATGGTTGCCTCTTACGTTACTGTGTGATATGTGATACCAAAACTATTCTATGCCTCATACAATCGGACAACAATGTACAATTAAGCTTGCTGCTGTTAGGATTTAAAATTGAGACCACTTTTGATAAATCAAGGCTAATTTCGATGGAAAGTCACACTAAATTAATGGAAATCTATTGATTCGAATTTCCTTCTATAGGTATAAATACCCTTTGTTATATGTTGTCTACTTACAAATAGGTTAAACTGGTCAGATTCTCGAACGCTTTCTCAGGAATAAGCTTCAACATGTTCCCTTTCAAGACTCTAAGGAAATAAAAAATTAACTCCACCCTCTCAGCTATGAAAATGATTGTTTCTTATTTTAATGTGTGATATGTTATAGAAAAGTATTCTCTACTGCGGAAAATTGGACAACAATAAATAATCACGCTTGCTGTTTTTCGGATTTAGAATTAAAACAGCTTTTAACTATTCAAGGCTGGTTTCGATCTAAAATTACTTTTAATTAATGGAAATCAGAGGATTTGTAGTCCCTTCTGTTAGCATGAATACCCTTTGTTAGATGTTGTCTACTTACAAGCTGTTTAAACTCGTCAGATTCTTGAACGCTTTCCCAGGAATAAGCTCCAACTTGTTATTTGACACGTCTCTAAGGAGAAACAATTTTAACTCCACCCTCTCAGCTATGCCAATGGTTGCCTCTTATGTTACTGTGTGATATGTGATACCAAAACTATTCTATGCCTCATACAATCGGACAACAATGTACAAATAAGCTTGCTGCTTTTAGGATTTAAAATTGAGACCACTTTTGATAAATCAAGGCTAGTTTCGATGGAAAGTCACTCTAAATTAATGGCAATCTATTGATTCGTATTTCCTTCTATAGGTATAAATAGCCTTTGTTATATGTTGTCTACTTACAAATAGGTTAAACTGGTCAGATTCTCGAACGCTTTCTCGGGAATAAGCTTCAACATGTTCCCTTTCAAGACTCTAAGGAAATAAAAAATTAACTCCACCCTCTCAGCTATGAAAATGATTGTTTCTTATTTTAATGTGTGATATGTTATAGAAAAGTATTCTCTACTGCGGAAAATTGGACAACAATAAATAATCACGCTCGCTGTTTTTTGGATTTAGAATTAAAACAGCTTTTAACTATTCAAGGCTGGTTTCGATCTAAAATTACTTTAAATTAATGGAAATCAGGGGATTTGTAGTCCCTTCTGTTAGCATAAATACCCTTTGTTAGATGTTGTCTACTTACAAGCGGTTTAAACGCGTCAGATTCTGGAACGCTTTCCCAGGAATAAGCTCCAACTTGTTATTTGACACGTCTCTGAGGAGAAACAATTTTAAATCCACCCTCTCAGCTATGCCAATGGTTGCCTCTTATGTTACTGTGTGATATGTGATACCAAAACTTTTCTATGCCTCATACAATTGGACAACAATGTGCAATCAGCCTCGCTGTTTTTAGGACTTAAGATTCAAACCACTTTTGATAAATCAAGGCTAGTTTCGATGGAAAGTCACTCTAAATTAATGGGAATCTATAGATTGGTATAACCGTCTATAGGCATAACTACCCTTTGTTATATTTTGTCTACTTACAAGTAGTTTAAACTCGTCAGATTCTGGAACGCTTTCTCAGAATAAGTTTTAACTTTTTATTTGACACGTCTCTAAGGAGAAAAAATTTGAACTCCACCCTCTCAGCTATGTCAATGGTTGCGTCTTATGTTACTGTATGATATGTGATACCAAAACTATTCTCTGCCTCATACAATTGGACAACAATATACAATATAGCTTGCTGTTTTCAGGATTTAAAATTGAAACCACTTTTGATAAATCAAGGCTGGTATCGATCCAAAATCACGTTAAGAGTTATGACTAGGCACTTAGTGGAGTCAACTTTATTAATTAGTTCATCGTCAATTTTAATTCTTAATGACTGATTAGGTTTAATTTTACTGGAATGAAAAAAAAAAAAGTTAGGTTTTGTTTTAATAAGTGCTAATCGATTACATTTTATCCATCCGGCAACAGATTTTAGTTCACGATTGAGGGATCAGTCCTTGGACCTCTTCTATTTTTACTTTACATAAATGACATTCACCTTTGTTCTGATAAACTAAAATTTTATCTCTTTGCAGGATGATACTAGTATACTTTATGCTGATAAGAATCTTAAGGCGATCGAGCAAACGGTTAATGTAGAGTTGAATAACGTACATGACTGGTTAACTACAAATAGGTTGACATTGAATACAAAAAAATCAAATTTCTTAATTTTTCGTCCTCATCAGAAAAAAATGCATTTTTCTCCACAAATAGGTGTTTTAGATTGTGAGACAAACCGAAGAGTTAGTTTAGAGCAAAAAAGTTATATCAAATATCTAGGCGTTTTAATTGATCAAAATTTGTCATGGAAAAACCATGTTGACTCTGTTATCGTAAAAATAAGTAAAACAATAGGGATGATTGCAAAGCTGAGGTACTTCGTTCCCTCTACTATCCTTGTAAATATTTACAGTTCATTAATTCTACCTTATATAACTTATGGACTCCTTGCCTGGGGCAATGCGTCAAATGCTTATTTAAACAAGATTTTAGTTCTTCAAAAGCGAGTTTTGCGCTTAATCTATTTCACCGATCGAAGAGAGCATGCCATCCCTTTATTTGCCAAAGCAAAAATTCTGCCTGTTACGTTCCTATATTATGAAGCCGTAAGTAAACTTATGTTTGACGTGCACAACCAGAGGGCTCCCATTAATATTTTGAAACTATTTACTAAAACATCTCATATTCATACCTACAATACTCGATCATCCAAATCGCAGCTCTTTAGTACAAAGTACTCTAGACTTAACCTACAAAAAAAGGCTTTCTCGCGTGTTGGTGTCAAAATTTGGAATAAGATACCGAAAGAATTCAAAACGTTATCAAAACATTCCTTTAATAAACAAATTAAAACGTCTTTATTTCAGATACTAGATAATGAAGATTCTTATCTTGATGTTGAAAAGATCTCCTCTAAACTTAAGGACTGCATAATTAAAACAAATTGATCCGATTGCTTTCAGTACTAATGTATTTGCTTCTATACTTTATTGAACAACTATTGATGTATTTGCCAGCTATGCTTCTTTTTATAATTTAACAATATCTAATTATTTAGTTTTCAATATTCTTTATATATTGTAAATAATGTTTGTTGATGATTGACCCGCCTCGAATAGCAAATTTGCTATCTGCGGGTCAACATAATCTAAATCATTTTGTAAGAAAAAGAAAAATAAAGTGTATAAAGTGTGTGTGTGTGTGTGGGTTGTTTCAAGGTTGGCAAGGTTTTTGCTAGAAAAGTAAATTTTAGTATCATCAGCAAAAAGATGGAATGTTAGTAAGCCAGAAGTATTGGACTAATTATTTACTTATAAGAAGAATAAAAGGGGTCCTCAAATAGATCGTCGTGGGACACCACAAGTCACTGGTAATGAAGATGAGTTATAACCATTAACATTTATAAATTGTTCTCTTTGGAATAAGTAAGATTTAAACCAATCAAGCAAAAAACACATCTTATTCCATAATGCACCCCTTATTCCACAATGGTTAAACTTAGTTAATAGGATTGTATGATTAACAGTATCAAATGCTTTTTTCAGATCTATAAATACACCACAGCCAAATTCATTATTATCTATGGACTGCCGAATAGATTCAGTGTTATAAGAGCATGGGTAGTTGATCCTTTTTCTCTGAAACCAAACTGAAGTGGATAAAGTAGTTTTAATTCTTCCAAATAAGTGTAGAGGCAATGGCACATAGCTTTTTCAAATAGTTTACTAAAGTTAGAAGGAACAGAAATTGGTCTATAATTTTCTATGTCAAATCTTGAGCCTTTCTTAAAAACAGGAGTAATCCTCGCTAATCTTAATTTCACAGGAAAATTACCACTAACAAAGGAATCATTGACTAAAAATACGAAAGGCTCGGGTTTATAGTCCCTAATAGTTTTCAAATTTGCTATCCTATTAAAATAGAAGTCCAGAAATGTTGATGTACAGTTATTATTAATCTTTAAGTTCAGCCCTGGGCACGCTTAAGAGATTGCTATGGCAGAAGAGATTGCTATAGGTGAGAAAAATAAGAATAGCTTTCTCAAATTTTGACTTCTAATAATAAGTGACTGAGCAATTCACGTCGCAATCCTTGATTTTTCAAAAGCATTCGACAAAGTTCGCCATCGCCGACTCTTGAAGAAACTTGTTTGTTACGGAATTCGTGGCCCACTACTTAACTGGTTTGAATCGTTCGTAACACAGCGTACCCAATCAGTGGTAATTGAGGGGGCATCATCTGCCCATGTAGTTACGACATCTGGTGTTCCCCAAGGAACAGTCTTAGGACCGCTACTGTTCTTAATGTATATAGATGACTTACCTGATACTCTTAAATCTACTGTTAGACTTTTTGCTGATGATTCATTGTTATAGGGCACAATTTGTTGTGATGAAGACACAGCCGATCTCTAAGAAGACTTGTATAGATTAGAAGACTGGCAACAAGCGTGGATGATGGAATTTAATCCTTCAAAGTGTAACATCATGTCTTTTACAACCAAGAGAGATCATCCAAAGCGAGAATATGTATTCTGTGGACAAATCTTAGAAGAAGTGGAATCTCACCCTTATCTGGGGGTAATGCTCGATAACAAAATGAGGTGGTCACCACACATTAAAACAATCACATCTAGGGAAAATAAGGTCCTGGGACTTATCGAGCGAAACCTGTGGAATTGTCCAAAGTCAGTGAAAGAAACCGTGTATTGTGAGGCCAAAACTCCAGTATGCCTGTAGCGCATGGGACCCACATTACCAGAAAGATAGAGTCGCTCTAGAAAGGGTACAGCGGAAAGCAGCCCGCTTTGTCACTGGAAATTACGATCGAACAACGAGCGTGACGGAAATGCTGCAAGATCTACAGTGGGACGCACTTGAAACAATGAGAAGACATGGAAGGCTCTCCACTATGTACAAGATGTGCCACGGCCTCCTAGATGGGATTGGGAGGATTATTTGATAACAAACAAAGAAAGGAGAACCCGAGGAAGCCATGATTTTAAATTCATTGTACTGAAAGTACATAAAGATATTTTTAGATTTTCTTTTCTCCCCAGGGCAATAACTGAATGGAACAAACTCCCAAAAGAAACTGTTTCCAACCAATCCCTCCGTATTTTTAAAAGCAAACTAACTTAAATTTATTTATCAGTAGTTTTAAATAGTTTTTAATAATTTTCAATCGTTTTTAATAGTGTTGTATATTTAGTATAGCTTCACTTATTTTTATCTTAGAGTTGGCGTGATGTATTAAACGATTTTGCCGACATAACGATATTTGGATATAGATTTAGATTTAGAACTATTAAAAAAGGCTGGTACTTAGGAACAAAGAAAATAAGTAAATATATAAAAACTTGGAAATGCCATCTCAATAACAAACGCCACAAAGAACGACGTAGTCCTGTTTAATGGTACGTATCTTCGAAGCTTAATAAAATGAACACAACACTTGAGATTTGATTTGTTGTCCAAAAAAAGCTTATCGCGCCAACAAAATCAAAGAAACAGGCAAGGGGTACGGGATTGATTACGCTATTGATCGAAACATTACAACATTTGCTCAGCCCTCTCAGCTATGCAAAGGATTGCTTCTTATGTTACAGTGTGATGTGTGATACAAAAATTTTCCTCGGCCTCAGCCCACAAGGAGCTCAGTTGATTGTTTGACAAATGCCTAAAGAGGAAAAAGTTGATAAAGGTGCAGTGTAGTACAAAAGGATTGACTTGAGACGAAGGTTATCGATTGTCTTTGTCTTTCAGTTTCCTAACAGGATCTAATACAAGAACGTAGTTGCAAGAAGGTACTTACAGTATTGCCGTATTGGGGGGAAGCTCACGCGGTACGTTTGTAATTCCTTTGCACTTAATACTGATTCCTTGGTGGCCAAAAGGTTTGCACCAACAACTTCCCGGATTAAAATCTAATGGACAACAGAACCCAGAGGCCATGAGCCAGAGGACCAAGACTAAAGGTGCTAAAGGATTGCAAGTTAATGACCGGATTGAAGATGCCTTGCTCATCTGTTTAATTTAAACAAAAATACATGTATATGTCCAGTGAAAACTAACAAATGAATTATCCACTATCTGCATAATGTATGATTTTCGAGATACATGTATGCTAAGGCAAGTTTAAAATGCCAGGGGAGAACCTGTATTGTTCGAACGTCTATTTAAACCATATTGATCCAAATGTAAGACCTCCCATCCTTCAGGGAATTTGTATATTTGCTGCGTGTAAATAGGTTTAAAGTTTTTTCAGCATAGGGTGTTAAACGAGACGGCTGTGTTATGTACGTTATGGTATAATACGAATTGATTGTAAAAATCGTGTTTGAAGGCTGCTGATGAATGGAAATATAGGATGAAGCTCTTTCTGGTCCTTTCTAACAAACTGGGTCATTATTCAAATATTTAAACGAAGGAAAACATTTCCGCATTAAGTAATTTCAAGCGTCGACTAAATTACCCACCACTGCATGTTAGTAATAATAGTCAGAATTGGAAAGAAAAGAAAAACGTTACCTCTGTAAAGCTTTGGGTGGGTCTGCTTTCAGGCGATGTTAAAGTTGCAAAACAAATATTATTCTGCCTAATTAGTTTAAAATCATCAATATTAACTTATATTGCGCTAATATCAATATTTATTTTCATCGAACGGTCTGAAAAACGAAAAGCGAATTTCAAAAGAGTTAATGAACTTGTTTTGCTCCAATCGATACTTTTACGAAGATAAAAGATATAACGTTCCAAGTTGCTCAGCCTTAATTGTTAGTTTACCCCAAGCCTACTTCATTTGTAACTGCGATATTCCTTTGCACTTAATATCGATTCGATGGTGGCCAAAAGATTTGCATTCAAAACTTCCTGGATTAAAATCTAATGGACAACAGAACCCAGAGGCCATGAGCCAGAGCACCAAAACTAAAGGTGCTAGAGGATTGCAAGTCAATGACCGGGTTGAAGATGCCTTACTTTTGTTAGAAAGGACCAAAGAAAAGCTGCAGAAGTGGAAAGAGCAGTGTCATAACAACTGCTAGGTGCGTTTTGCGTAACCAGCACATAATCAGCTCAACTACAGGGTTTGACTGCCATTTCTTTTAGGTTATAGATTGAATCTGAAAAATCTAAATATTAAGAGCGCCTTTGTGAATTGACCGAGTGAAAATCGAAAAGTGTGGCACATGGTCGACTAATTGAAGACCTTCCTATTTTTGCCCAGAGATACCTTGTAGTTAACATAATGACGTGGTAAAGTTTTTTTTCCCCGACTTGCTTCTTTCTTCTAGAAAATTCACGAAAACTGAAACGAGCGTTGGTAGCCGTAAAATGGCGGAAATTAGTGCCTCGAGTAGAGGCAAATGGACTTGGTCCATGAAAAGCTCAAAAGAAAGCAAACTCGCATCAATTTTACGAATTTGTATCAGTAGGACTGGGGTATGGTGCAAGTCTAAAATGGGACCATTTCATTTAATTTGGAGTTCGCGGAAAGCTTTTGAAAATCACCAATATTTCAATCCAAATATCGCATTTCGTAGAAAATTTTCAATTATCATTTTCACAATGCGGTATAACTCAGAATTAGTTCAGTTTAAGCTCATGGCAAGCGGAAATATTGTTGAAATTAGTTTGGGACTTTTCATTTCCGCACGGAAAAACCAGGCTGAAATTTGTGAAAATCGCAAAGTCGGCTTTTAAGTCAAGACATATTCTATAAGCCACCCTGTGGTTAACTCCGGAATTTCAAACACATTTTAGCAGTTAACGCCGCGTTCGATCAGAAAATCAATATAATTTCCCATGGCGAAATGACCTTAACCTGAACCGATTCTGAGTTATACCGCCCTCGGTAGTTTCTGTACACACCTCTTTGCGCTCGTTCCGTACTGCTACGATTTCGGGGAAATAATCCTTAGTACGGCCCTCGCGCTAATTTAGTAAGAAGTTATTCTTTGTGGTAACTGCTTATTTTTCTTCCTTAGCGCAGCCTCCGTAATAAAGAAAGCTGCCTCCTAAAGCCTTTTACAAGCAAAATAACAAATGTAAAGAAAATCTTGAGCAAGATTTGACTAGACCAGCGCTTTGCAACACTTTGGTAAACGTCTTCAGAATAATAATTCTAGAAGAGAAAAACCTGAAAAAAGGGTTAGCTAAATAATTGTCCTAAAAAGATGCCTTACTAGGGCTAGTAACCCTTCTAGAATGTATCGCATCTTTGTGACCTCTCCTTCATCCAACGCCTAAAGAACAGGTGATCTAGTCCGACTGCTGGAAGTGTGTTGGGAATTGGCGGTAGATCTAAAATGAAATCTGTTAGGGCCTCAACATCGGTATTGCTGACAACCTTTAGGTGTTCAGATATAACTTTACGGCACGAATTTAGCTAAAGTAACATTAGCTGAAGTATTAAAGGCATAATATTTTTCTCCATACAGTTGTTTTAGTTTGCGAACAATTTCCAATTTGGGAAGAACTTTCTTAACTCAGCTAAGATTCTTTGTTTATATTTGGGATTACAAATTTCAAAGCGTTCATTATACATTTATCTTCAATTCTAGTTCACCTTGGTAGTCTATTTCAATTATTTGGTACTTTGCCTCTGTTTCTTCTGTATTCTAACTTTTGATCCTTTCCCTAATCTTTTTTTACTCGAGCTTTCCGTAGGAAACACCCGAGGTATAGAATCGGTTGTTTTTTGTTGTTGTTTTTTTTCGTGTGTGTGTCTGTGTGTTCAGTCACAAAATCGCAGTTCCACTACAGCGCATGCGCGAAGTGTAAGGGTATGCGTAGAATGTACCCCAGAGTGCATGGTTTAAAGCAATGGCTGCTTTCGTGGACAATTCCTTGCTTGATGCACGCGAAAGAAATTCGATGGCTATTACGCTCAATATACATACAAAGTCACACACTGTTCGCGGTAAACCCACGCTAAAACTTGTGGAACGTCTTAGGAACTAGTCGGTCCGCGAACTTTACGAGAGGTCAATTTACGAGCGACCTTGACGAGTGAACCTTGTATTGAGAAATATCAAACGAAAGCTGCTCTATCAAACGAGCTATTTCATATTCTGTTTACATGTAAACACAACCGTGTATTTAAATATGAACGAGAACCCAGAAGAGTACCAGAAGCTACTCTAAAACATCTCAGAAGAAAGGGCAGAAAACTGAAGGAATCGAATTTGTTTATGAGCGTATTCGTCCAAGCATACCGAAGTCCTCTTAGCTACGTCGTTATGTGAAGGTTAGAAGAGTTACAAGGAATGTTTGTAAGCTTAATACGAAGAGAGTAAGATTAGATAAAGTTACACGACACGAGAAAAAGTATTTGTTGAATTGTTCTGTAAAGGCATATAGAGCAAGTGGGTATTTATCAATGTTTTCTTGTAATTAGACCCATGTGTCTTTATAAGAGTCAACCACACCTACCAAAGTACTGTAAGTTTCAACTGAGTTCAGATATAGAGAAAAACCCTGGTCCTACTCCAATGTACATCGACCCTAGCAAAACAGTAGCGGCGTCATATAGCCAAGCTAATGAGTTGGTATTTGGACAAACTCAGAAAAACAATGTGTTGCAATGAGTTTCTGCTCTTTGATTTACAATAACAAACAAGGAATCAATTCTGCTAATCAAGTTGAAATGGTAAATTAGCCACCATAACGATTATAAAAGCTGACGTTTCGAGCGTTAGCCCTTCGTCGGAGCGAAATGAGGAATTGTGGGTTGTGTGTGCTTTTAAAGGGAGAAAATGGAGTTACGTTATTATTATACCAATAACGTATCTCTATTTTCTGCCTTTAAAAGCACACGCAATCTACAATTCCTTTTTTCGCTCTGACGAAGGGCTAACGCTTGAAACGTCAGCTTTTATAATCGTTACGGTGACCAATTTACCATTTCAACTTTGTTGATATATCCAAATTATTTCGTTACCCCCACCGACGCAGCCCCAAACAGTTTCTTTCGAAACTATCAGCCTTAATTCTGCTAATGATCTCGTGTCAATAATCATCAGGGTTGGACACGTAAAGCGGCGAAGATGTCGAATAATAACAGAACAGCACTTCGACCAACAAGTTCAATGACGGCGAAGAATACTAATATTTACAAAACGATCCGGTCGCCCTTTCATCAAAGATTACGAGACTCAGGGAGCCGTAAAAACCACACGGTGAAGGGCTGTAAGCGAAGGAACAGGAAGAGTTTTACGTACCTAAAATTTTACAAGCACTTCACCACGTGCGAAAAAGGGGTAGCGAGTAAAATTACTACTGAAGGATTGTGGTCTACGTGACATAAAAAAAAAAAAAAAAAAAAAAAAATTAAAAATGGAACGGACTAAAACATAAAACCTTGTTGAGGAATAGCCTCAACAATAATGAATATTGGAAATCAGTCGTATCAAAATTTGTCTCAGTTAACCAGACAATCATTTTTAATGCAGACAGAATTAGCCACACTTTAAAATGTGGTGGAGACTGACTATGAACCTCAATACAATAAGAGCTACACTGGTATTATTCATCAAGATTACTTCAATTTTCTTAAACTTGGCCTTTAAAGTCATTGAAAAGTCTTTGAATTTCAACCTTTGGCATCTGTAGGAACCTACTCCTATATGGCAATATGTTATTTTGATTGTTGTCTAGTACCATCACAAAATTCATGACACTCCAGCTGACAAAAATAAACACAAGTAGACTTATTTATGACCAGCAATGACGAAATTTCATGAAGATAATAACAATGATAATATGGCAGTCCCCTGAAGGTCACTCCAGATGTGCGATATTGAAAGCCCAAGTTCACGCAGCTATGCGTTTAGTTTCATCATAATTTTCCTTTCTTTTCTTTGCTGTGTTATAGTTTTTTGTTGTTTTGTGTTCTGCTTCCTGACTCTTCTAAGTGTGTGATATCACTCAGTTACATTCAATTCTGCATGTGACGACTTACTAATAAGAAAAATGATCACATTGACAAGTTTGTTAAAACCTTATTCACGGTTATTCGTGGCTGTAAAATTACAAGATGGAAACAACATTGAAATAATTTCAGCCTTGCGTGACAAACACTTGAATGTGTTTCATCTACCGCAATATCAGAATGCTTCCCGTCTTCAAAGTCTTCGGCAAACAACATTTGATCAACCGATGACTAAACTGTCGTCTTTCAAGTCCACGATGAGGCTCAATTTTACCCTAGAACTTTCTTAAAACTTAAATATGTTCGAATATCCCAAGAAAAACAGCCGTCCTCTGCTGGCTTACGGAATGCGATATTGTAAACAACTTCGCCATGGGAAAATGGATTAAAGTTTGACACGAAGGCAGTGATTAAAACTAGGCAAGCTTATTGTATTGATTTTCTGATCGAACAGAGTGTGAACTGCTCAAATGTACTTGGAAGTCTAGAGTTAACCACAGGGTGTCTAACTAGATTATGTCGTGACGTAATTGCCCATCTTGCGATTCTTTTAAAGTTCTGCCTAGTTTTTCCGTGCGGTAATGAAAAGCCCCAAACTAATTTTTACATCTCCGAAAACAACATTATTCTCACTTACCATGAGCTTAACCTGAACCGATTCTGGGTTATACCGCATGGTAAAAATGATGATTGAAAATTTGCTACGAAATGTGATATTTTTATTTTGAAACATTGTTGATTTTCATGAACAAAGTTCATTTGCCTCTACTCGGGGCCCTGATTTCCGCTATTTTATGGCTACCGACACTCGCTTCAGTTTCGTGAATTTTCTAGGACAAAGAAGTAAGTCCTGGAAAAAGTACCTTACCACGTTTCTATGTTTACTATAAGGTGTCTCTGATTGAAATATGAGGATAGACACTTTTCGGTCGATGTGCAACCTCTCACGCGGTCTTGAAAAAGAGTCGCTCTTAATTTAGTACTGAAAGCTTGGCGAAGATATCGTTGCACATCTGTAATGATCCCTCAAAAAGGATATATCCAAGAGCTTGTACAGTTGAAGAAGCGCGGGTGTTTTCGAATGTTTTCAAAAGGTTTTTAAGGGTTTTACTGGAGCGAATTTGTATAACCCGTTCGTTGCAAGCATACCTGTAGTGCTTATCAATATACTTGCCTTTATGCAGATTTTTGTGCCTTTACTGTCACCATCAGCAGACGAAAATCCTTACCTTCTATACTAATGGTTGATTAAATTAAAAGTTCCCAACTGTGCTTAATTGTTCTTCGGAAGAAAACAATAATCCAAAGTGATTGCAGGTATACATACAAAGGAAACTGAAAAATCAGGTTCCTGGGGTTTTTTCCCTTTAAAAATTTATATATGCCCCAGCTATATTAGGCATAGTCTCGGTGTCGATGCTTTTAAGTCATCTCGAAAAACTTATTTCTTTAAATCTTATCTTATCTCCTAGGTATTGTAGGTTTTATTATTCTATTGTCTATTTCTTATATGAAGTGCTTTAGAACTTCTGTATAAAGCGATATATAAATGATACTTTTATTATTATTATTATTATTATTACTATTATTATCATTATTATTATTAAAGCATGTTCCTGGGGTTTTTCCCTTTAACCTGAAAGGAAGAACAAAATATTGTGTATATGGTACGCAAGGGTGCATCAGAATTCATTGGATATAGTTCATTGTGCGTCAATACCCTCTAATTCGCTCCTATGGTTGAAGGGGCTACTTATTCTAAAGATTAGCCCACTATGGATCAACGTTGTCAGATTATATTTGTACTAGAGTGAGACACGGCTCGTTACATCCGTGGCTACGTCGTAGTCAACTGAAAATTAAATAGTTTCGGGATACATTATTATCTACAATATTCTTAGTCGAAATGATAAACGGTTTCGTAACTTACAATTTGTGTTTCTGAGTAGTTGGAACCCTTGATTCGCTATCTCGACGCTTGATCTTGATGCTTGCGTTTACGACCGTTGATGACCAGCTTCAAATGCTGTTACAACATAAATTGTTCCTTTTAAATTATAAGTCACATGACCTAATTTTCCCGCCGCGCGTAGTCGAGGCGAATTCGCAATTACGACAATTAATTCTAATTCTTTACTACGTGCTCCACTGAACATGCAAATCACCCTCAAAGCCGCACATCCTCTTTTTAGATAAATTTGCAACATTATAACCGAATTTCTCAGACCGTGTAAAGTCGACCACGATTCATACATCATATTTCCGGCAGGCGAGTTTCTCTTACATCATGTGGATAATCTGCCAATATGTCAAGTCATCTGGCAAATGTGAACAGTGTTCACATCCAGGATAATCTTTTAAGACAAAGGAACAATTTTAATAACATATCGCAGGAGAGATTGCTAAAAACGCTGATTAATCTTGCAGAAAGATAGCGCTGAATGTCAAAGTTGACCATCCTACGATGCCGAATCCAGCTAGCATTCTGACCCACTACAGTTATTGAGTGTTACTTAGGAAGCGTTATATTTTTACATCAAATTAACGGGAAAAAGAGATAAAGCTACCACTGGATATCTAGTTAATTGAAGACAGGAGACTATGTTTCATAGGATGCATGGGACTCTACAGATAGATCGAATCTAAAGATAGATAGACAGATAGATAGATAGATACATAGATAGATAGATAGATAGATAGATAGATAGATAGATAGATAAATAGCTTTATCAAAAAATCAGATGGCAGCCTAATGAGGCTGAATTGCATGAATATTTACAATTGAATACTGGCTAAAATTTTAAATTATCAGTTCACATAGGATATTATTTACAAGAATAATACAAGAATAATGCATACACACAGACCTGGGAGAAACGCTTGGTGCGCATTATTGGGTTAACAAACAGACGTTTATTTCTAAGATTTTCAGTAATATGGTTCTTCGTGGAAAAAAAATGAGTTTTGTGCTCGGTATTGGACACTATCGGTTCGAAATATTTATTAATTTGAATATATCAACAAAGTTGAAATGGTAAATTGGCCACCGTTACGATTATAAAAGCTGACGTTTCGAGCGTTAACCCTTCGTCGGAGCGAATAGAGGAATTGTGGGTTGTGTGTGCTTTTAAAGGCAGAAAAAGGAGCTACTAGATTGGTGGGAACATGGCAACGAGAAAAACACAAATAAATTAGTGGAATGAAAAGCAACGTCAGATTTTAGAATCGTAACGGTGGCCAATTTACCATTTCAACTTTGTTGATATATTCAAATTATTTCGTTACCCCCACCGACGCAGCCCCAAACCGTTTCTTTAGAAACTATCAGCCTCGAAACATTTATTACTTTGCCCGATACGTCTATTCTTCAGTGAGGTAAAATTAAACAATGAAAGGTTGTCAAGATATGATAGGTCAGGTGAAATTACAGAAAAGGCGCGTTTTTGGACACGTTCTATGTCGTTGCTTAAATAATCAGGAAGTACATGATGGTAAAGAAGAGCACAATATTCGAGTAGAGGTCTAATACAAGTATGCTAGAAACTGATGATATTACGAGCCAGAACTTTTGCGCGCTTAAGCAATATGAGAAAGAATATCCGCTTTTTGGCCTTTGTTAGTACCTCAGAAATATGACAGTTCAATCGTAGGGTGCTGGCTATTGTTACGCCTAGCGTTTTAACACTGTTTACACGTTCAACTTCCTTAGAGTTGACAGTAATCACATCAAACTGGTGCTGTGTTCTTGTATTTCATTACCATTATCTGGGTTCAGCTAAAATTTGTTTGTGATAGACGATTTTTCCACAGCTGTAACAGCGACTTGCATTGCACGTAGTTTCCTCTCCTTGGGACCACCTCAGCTAGTGTTGTATCATCCACATATTTCCAAGCCTCGAAGTCGAGTGTGTGAAGATCATTGATCATTTGGGTCAAGAGCCAGGGTCCAAGTTTGGTGCCTTGAGGCGCTCCAGATGGAACGGCTCCCCATTCCGAGAAACAGTCACTTGAAAGCTTTACTCGCTGCTGCCTGTCCATAAGGAAGTCACAGACCCAACGAGCAACCCCGCTCTGAATGCGCAACCCAACAATCGCATCCTTCCACGACCGACTAAGCTTCTGCTCGGCGAATAATGAGTTTAGAATCTCGCAAACCGGGGAAGTTAGAAAGTCAGCATATTCCCGAAGGAGCCAGTTGCTAATGCCATCAGAGCCACCGGCATTTATCGGATTCAGCTCTCAAAGAAGCTTAAAGACCTTTGATGGGCTGATCGTTAAGACTTCAGAGTTGTTGGAAAATGGAGGAAGACACGCAAGCGGGCTATAATCCTGCATTGGCTCAAGAAGAGCAGCACTGATCATATTTGCAGTGTCTAAGTTGAAGCGCACCGCGATCCCGTCAAGGTGGAGATACGAGCATATGCCTTCGCCACCAGTAGTCGGAGCCATACTCGCTATCATCTTGACCTCATTCCACGTCTAATATTGCACCATTTTCAAATTGGAGCTCATAGCTCAGCTAACAATGTTCGAACGTTTTCTTTCTGTCTTTGAGCACAACTTAGCATTGAAAAAAATAATTTTCTACCTTGTTTTGACCCATTAGCACCGCGGCTCAGAAAAACGATGTATGTGATGGTTGGGGAAAAAAGATCAGAACTCTGAGACACTCTTCCTTCAAAACTTGCGTATAGTAAGGTTGTCGACGTTATGTGACTTGTTATGGGGATCACATTCGAAAATTAAAAAAATGAGACAAGGTTCTTACGGAGAATTTGGTTGTATCAACTAAGTTGAGATTGTAAACTGGCCACCGTAAGGAGTTAAAAGGCGGACGTTTCGAGCGTTAGCCCTTCGTCAGAGCGAATGGAGGAGTTGAGGGCTGTGTAAATACTATACATACATTCAGCTTTATTTATACACGGCACCAATTTCATGTAAAATATGCTCTTCCATCGAGTCGTGTGTAACTTAAATATACAAATAATCATTCATAACCAGTCTAAAAACAGCACAATTTCTACTGATTAATACAATTATACAACTTATGCTAATACTAATATTCCAATACTATATACCAACAGCAATGCTAAAACTAAAAACTAATACTACAACTTGTCATAAAATAAGAGCTAATAAATCCTAAAATAAGAAGATCGTTAAAATTATAACAAAAAGCAATTGCTATGTCAGCAGGGATTTTTTGAAGGCAGTAACAGTAAATTTACCGTAGAACAGCATCCACAGGAAACCAGAGGACTTGATCCATTTGAAGAGATGTCAAGAACGGCCGCTGCAGCAGGCTTCTCTGAATTAGCGAGTTCAACCGAAGGCACGTTCGAGTCGTTCAGGTTGTTAGCTTGTAGGGCGAGTAGTTCATCTTTCGACGAATAAGCTTTCTTCAGCTTTGCTCGCAATGATGCAGAATCAGAGCCTTAGGTTTGCATCGTGTGAGTGGTCGAATACTATTTTATAACTATGTCACCAACTCTAAAAGTGAGCGTCTTGTGGGTTTGGTCTTCTGAGAATTCGCCGATATCGTTGATTTCAAGAAGAACCTTGATTAAACAAATAAGTTCTTCAAAGTTTCCAAACCATTTAAATTGATAATTTTTTTGTAGATAGCCGAGTTTACTCACAAGAACCGCAAAATTACTGTTTGATGTAGGAAGTTGCTCATATTCTTGACCAGAAAATGGCAGAGCGTACGAAGCAACTCCATGCGTGGCTGCCATTACTCGATACCTCATAGTTTAGCGTTACTGTGGGATAGGAGACGATGACGAGGATTTCACCTCTCACGGTTACGGCGTATAATTAGAAGATGACTTATGTGCTTGGGTATATATGTAGAAAGCGGAGCTACGCTATTGGTGGGAACATGGCAACGAAAACAACACGAATAAATTAGTGGAATGAAAAGCGTTCGTCGATACCTGTGGGATCAAGAGTGCCGATTTGAAAGATAAACTTTTGCTCGAGAGTTTTGCGGCTTTCCGTGCTGCCTAAATGTAAGGAAAGACCGCAGATTGCCATATGTTGCTTAGAATGATTAGGTAAATTAAAGTGTCTAGCAACTGGTTTTGACGCGTCCTTGTTATTCCTTTCTACGTCGCGAAGGTATTCTCGGAAACGGTCACCCAGTCGTCTTCCTGTTTCGCCGAAGTACAGCAAAAACCCGCAGTCAAGAACAACTATTTTCGGGGCTCAGGCTGATTTGGCTCTTATATATCGGGTATTTCAGGTGAGATCCGCCTGAAAGTGTTCTCAAGTGTTCCTAATTGTTTACTTCTAAACAAATGTAAGGGATTTACTATGATGAAACACATAATTTTGTACAATTTGTTGTACATTTGCTATACACAGCAAGTGAAATTACTAGCATTTATACAGAGATCTTAGTGCAATACCACAGTAAAGCTACAGACACTGTTTGTTCTATTAAACTGAAAAGGAAATAATTTTTATATATAAGATCAATTTTCAATTTTCAGGCTGAATGTGTTTTTATATATATGCGCCTTTTTTACCAAATTTCAGCCTGGGTGTTCTTAATCCACATGTTTTTGTATGCGGGTTTTTACTATATATCTTTTTGCAATAACTGCAAGTTATGCAATAGATTACGTTGGCGGAGGCGCACGAGAAGACGGTGATCAGAGATCTTAATGGATCGTTTGGGTCCCGATATTTTCTCAGCGTTGTGAATGAAAGGACAAGTTTTGTATCATGCGCGAGCGCATTTGAAGGTTCCGGGTTGATCATTAGTTTGGAATGAACTTCTGACCAAAAAATTGCTTAAGTTTTTGTCGCGTTTAAATGAAATGAGTGGAGGTTGCGAAAAGATAGTACCAGTGTCTGGATCCTTTTGAAGTAATTTAAAGTTTTTGAGAATAATGGACTTAACTGAGTGGTTGTTAGGGTGAAGCGTGGCCGGGGTTACCTAGTCGTAAAACGGCTAAACTAATTAGGGGTTAGGCGTAAAACATTGAAGAATTTTAACCATTAGCTGTCCAAGAAATTAACCCTAAAAAAGTTTGGTGACAACAATGGAAAGCTGTTCAAGTTATCCGTGAATAGGCCAAAATTTGTAACCGTTAGCCGTAAGAGCGAGCACACCATTAAAGCCATCATTACTATATTGATTTGGGTAATTCTTGAATGAGACACTTATTGAAAAATATTGCAACTAAGCGAAAATGCATGACTTTTTTTTTTCTGAAATGCCAAGTAGTTACAAGTAGCAAGGTGGTAGAAGAAGAAGCTCCTGATCCCGATTCAAGCACGAATTTAAGAAAGAGCCTCGCGTCACGTGTTCTTTGAACAGCTTTTCACAAGTCACAAGAAGAGAACTTCAAATCTCGCCTTAACTTGTCTTTCTGTAAAACTCACTCGTCTTGCACTAATATTGGTCTAAATCACGCGTTAAAACTATATCTCTTTTTTAGTCAAAAAAAAAAAATGATCGGAAAATTAAAATATGACTAGATTGTCTGGGTGTATAAATTTGAAAAACTCATTCATACTCTTACTTTATTTTTAAATATTTCAGATCACAGCCAATATTATTTTCGAAATTTTCCACAAGGAGGGTACCATGTTTTTCTGCCTTAAAGCGTTTGCCAGAGGTCATACATCCTAACTGCAATACCTTGTCACGTGAGGCTGTCTCCGTTAATTAGGACGCGGACATTTTAAATTTCGTACACTCGAGGATGCCTTCCCTTACCGCAGGACACTCTTAGGTTCGTGGCTGTATTTGAAAAACCCAATAATAACTGAAAGAAAAACCTAATAATAACTTGGATTTTCTCCAAGTTTTCATTTGCTTATTGGAGATTGTTCCATTTCTGATTCAGTCTTATTCTAAAAGGGTAAATTCATGAATTTAATGTGAATAAGCCTATGAGAAAATTAAAACAAGGCTATAAAGCGAAGACAGGCAAAGAAATCTGTTCTGTGTATCTGGATGTATCAGGATGAATAGCAAGAACTGATGATTTGTTAGAGGATACAAGACACCTTTTAGATTTCAATCAAGCACTTAGATTAGCTTACTGACAACTTGATTACGGACAATAGGGTTTGTATTCAATTAAATCATCTTCCGAATTTTTGAACCCTGAATACTCTTTATTTTTTGCAAATTTCAAATTTTGTTCCGGTTTCCCCAAAAGACTTTGGAGTATATTTATCTCTCCCATCTCTCCACCCTCTCCCCCTATCATTCTTTCTTTCTTTCCTTTTTTCTTGTTTTTTTCGTTTTTTTTTTTAAGGATCCAATTAACCAGACCGATTGTTAAACGTGCTAGTTTGTATTTCTGATAGGAAGCTGAAAAACTACAATCAAATTTTCGAATGCATCTTTCTCGCGAAATTAAGTTCCACGATTATAGGTACGGTAAATAAACGTTCTTTATCATGAAAACTCACATAATTCGTGTTCGCAATTATGTGATTTAACAATCACTTCTTTCAAGAGTTAAACGTTCTCTATAACACACTTGAAAATACCCTGAGAGTCTGGCCGCGCCGTACATCCTTTGACTTAAAGAATGAGAAGACAAAACATTTCCTGTCACTGTGATTAAATTTAGGAGCCATCATTCGTGAAGAAACAGATCGAAAGCAGATTCCCCAGCTGCATGTATTTGGTGCATTTTTAATTTTTTCGTTACAGATATAACACGTTTAACCCCATTAAGCTTTTTATAAAGAATTTTTGAGTAATATGCGAGGTCATGTTTGCTGGTGTTTGCAAATGGGCATGGTTGATGGGTGTCAGCTTTGGCCGTGTGACGGTTGACTTTGAAACTATTAACAGCATTTTTCTGTTGATAAAGCAGGGTGCGGGAATTTTGTCGTCTGGATCATTCCTGGCATATAAATAACAATGGAGTTTCGAAACTTATTTTCAAAAACTGTTTAGTGTGTTTGCATTTAAATTTCCTTAAGCATTCTTCACTCGGAGGAAGTGGGCTCACCCCGGAGAAAGAAGTTTCCCTTGCTTGGCTCAGCCCACTTCAGAATACATTCTTAGCATTCTCGTTGTGAAATATTCCCAGATTTCATTTTCGTTCTGTTACCATGTCAACAAGAGCTGATCGTCCTCAAGAGATCACATATCCTTTATCCAGCGTTTGATCGTGACCATAGCTAATCTAGATCATAGTCAATCTTGACTTAGGTATTGTGCCAATCGTTTCATCATGGCTTCATCAAGGAAAAATAATCTGTTAACTGATGTTCAAAGATCCATTTTGTCTCGGTATTTTGACCAAGGCATGACTGGAAAGGGTCAAGCCCACAACGATCTAATTGAACAGGCTAGTGCAGAAGCTAAAGGGGCTAACGAAACTGTAAAGGTAAGACTTCCATTGGTTAAAGTGCTTTTATAGATTCCATATATTTATATTAGATAGTAGCGTAAATATGGAATGTTGCTCGGATCCTTTTCTGTCATCTCGCTGGTAAGGCGTGTGTTTCGGACCCTTTTACTGGTGGTTGCCGCGAATGTCACGCACCGTAGTGAAATCTTCCAAGCGCTTTTACTATTAAATAAATTAGTTATACACTTTTAAATTCAATAAAAACCGATTCGATTTACAATTAGTTCTTTATTTGTTATTGAATATTTAGAATTGAAGCGAACGAAAGAAGAGAAATGCAGCGGCAAGTTCGACTTTAAGTGATCAAGATACCGCACCGTCAGCAAAAAGCGTATAAAGCATCCCCTACGTACGAGCTCTTACGTCATAGAATAACTTTTGTAAGGAGCTGTTCAACAAAGGTAAAAGTTTATGAAATATTCTTCTATGCTACATCTAATATTACGAACAAACAACAGAAGTTAAACACCCGTTTTGAACTTGATGTTTCTTTTCAAAGTGAACTTAATCCAAGCTATGCTTGATCGAGTAGGGTTGTTTGTCGTTCTTTAGTAATTGGATAATAGTTAAGAGCTAAACAAGAGCGTAATTAAACTAAACGCTCATGCGCACTTTGTATTTAAATTCTAGATCAGTGTCGAAACCTTTCTATGGTAGAAAGAAACTCGTTTGCTGCCAAAGAGTGGGAGAAACGCACTGATGAAGAAAAAAATTATATAAGAGTTCGCAGAATATAGCGGGCGAATTGAATCCCGAAGATATTGAAAGGACCGTCAAAAAGATAAGAGATCAAATAATTAAGCTGGTGAGTCATATTATTTTATTTTCAATTCCTCGGTGTTTGACGAGAATCAAAACATTATATTCCACATTGATTCCGTTGATTTATTTCAATCAGTTCTCAAAATACTTCAACAACACGGGTCGGGGGAAATGTGAAAAGTTAAATCTTCAAATCTCCACCTTAATAGATCCTGTAAGTAATTGAGTATATAAATTTTGCATAAAAAACGAACAAAGAGAAAAAAAACATTTTAATATGGTAAAAAACAAAGATTGAGTATAGAAAGTTGGAGAAGAGGAAGAAAGAAGAAGAAAAGAATAAAATAGTCGCAGAATTAAATCCTTAATCATTGAGTTGTAAAATTCTTTCCTGTCAGCTTAAATAAGCTTCTTGTTAACTCCATCATTTCATAATGCTAAAATATATTGGCCTGTTCATTTAAAAACTGTTGAACTGTCTCTTATAGGTAAACATTCTTGATGGATATAGCTGTTGCACTGCGGTACTACAAAAAGATCCTGATGGACAGTTGTTTGGTTTTGGATCTCCTGCAGGCCAGGAATTTTTGTCAAGGAATCCCGAGTTGATGTTTAAATTCAAAAGCCATTTTGGTGGTAAGCTTTTCACTATTTTTTTCGCAGTGTATTTCTACAAAATCTAACACCTCCATGTAAGTCACATGTAATAAAGTTTCACGAGTAAAGTGTAAGATGCTGAGGGTTGTCTCATATACTGGCTTCTGGAATATGGGAATGATCTGCTGAACAGGGTAGAGTTTTTCAAGCTTAAGCTTTGTGTCAAAAATAGTGTATCCTTTTGAACTCCATTTCCAACTTTTTCTACAGTTCCTGTCAAATAATTCAGGGTATACATATACCATTATAATGCTAAATAACCAACTATCCTCAATGACAGTGACCAACACCTAAGAATTAAACTCTTTCTGATCTTATAGGTTATTATCAAAAAATATTTTTCTTTCTCACAAGGGTAATTAATAGTTTAGGGATCCTGTGGAACACCCATATTCCCTAAACCAGTTGGAATACCCCCTCGGAGTAGTTAGTAACATCTAAATTATGTTTATTTACAGGTGCAGACAACAAATATGTTACATATGATGACATAACAGCATTATTCAACCAAAATACAGTAAGATTGCAATGATTATTGTATACATGCATTTGTGTGATTCCATGCACGTTTTTGTGATTACAACTTTTTGGATTCCAGCACACATCTCTTCACTAATAATTGTTACTTAAATCTCTGGGAGTGTGTAATCCCATATATTGGATATCGTAGAAAATATATGAGAGTACACACTCCCATATAATTAACTAATAATTATTAATTAAAAGGTGCGTGCTGGAATCCAAAAAGTTGTAATGGTTTCAAGCTCTATGTCAAATAACAGGGTATCGACTATTCAAATCCATTTCCAATTTTTTTCTGTCACATTCAGAGTATAGCTTTATATACTAATTAAGCACTTTTAAATCTCAGCCTTTACCAAAAAGATAATATGTGGCCTCCACCCTACAATTGTTAAATTATAAAAAATATTTCTATTCTGGCAGTTATTTAGCAATAACTCTTTTTATTTGTCATAAATACGATATATGAATTTGAGAATTTCAGGTTGACCATTTTGGGGTTCTGGCTGAACACCCGAACCCAAGTCCACATGGTGTATAGCCCGAAAGTTGATTATTATAAAGGCTACATTATTATTCACAGATGTTATAAAAGATATTGCTCTTAGGGTCTTGGGACCAACATCATTAAATACCACCTATATACTCAATGTTGTTATGGTTTCAGAATGTTTATATTAGCTTTTACATTATCACTAATATCATAATTCCCTTGCGAACTGAATTCCCAGTTTTCTGGGAATTCCTTGGAATTCCTAGGAATTCCTAGGAATTCTCAAAAATTCCCAACTATGGAAATAAGCTCTAATTTGAAAAGCTTGGAATTACTGGGAATTTCTGGGAAAGGAAGGTTTCAGTTTTGTGAGGACTTGGAATTCCTAGGAATTCTCAAACATTCCTAACTATGCAAATAAGCTCTGGTTTCAAAAGCTTGGAATTACTGGGAACTTCTGGGAAAGGAATGTTCCAGTTTTGTGAGGACTTGGAATTCTTAGGAATTCCTAGGAATTCTCAGCTATGCAAACTACCTTTAAGTTAACAAGAGTGGAATTCTTGGGAATTTCTGGGTATTGAATTTGAGGCAAATTAAATAACCCTGAAATCCAAATAATTCCAAGAACTTCTAAATACCTTGAATGTGAAGGTTTTAAGATAAGAAGTAATTTTAGAGGCTTAAAAATTTGGTTCAATAAAAGATGTGCTAAACAGAATGTACCAAGAGATGTAAATACCTGAACAATTTGTTTATCAAGGAATTTATTATTTAAAGTAAGTTTTAGTAAATCCTAACATTAACATGCATTTTTTCATAAAGCAGCAGTCAGTTATGTTAAGTACAAATTGTCAATTTAAATCCAATGCACTCATACCACAGATTTGCTTTCTAACCTCAATAGCTTCTTGGATTCCATAATCATAAAAAGTTTTCATTGCGATGCAAAATGACTCTCAATTGTCCGCAGATGTGCCAAAATCATAAAACATAAACATAATCATAAGCAGGGGTCAATGCTTCGGAATGCGCACATTCGTTTGTTGGCAAGAATTTTAACATACTCTAATCGCTTCCTTCTCTTGTACAAATGTTTCTTCGTTATGAGACGCACTCGACTGTTGGCAACGCTTTTAAGCTCAGTGGATTAATAAGCGTCAAAGATCTAGACTTAAAGGAATCGAGATGGCCGCGTTGGACGCTGTCGATGAATGCTTGTTATGGTCCAACTTCGTTGATTTGGGTATTGGTACATTATGATCATCTAGGTAGCTCTTATACTTCATAAGGTGGTATCCATCGGGTTATAATAATGAGGGTAAAACACGTTTGTAATCACATTCAAAGAACTTGCGATTGCCTTGTGTTGTTTCTCACCTTTGCCGTGAACACAACTCAAGTCAGGGTTTCGAGTCTTTGTTTCCTCGACATCTTTCGGCCACAAATCGTGCATTTGTAGTACGTTCGATTCTTCTCGATTATTTCTACATTGAGTGAGTTCATATCATTATTTGTATCATCTTCAAACCATTGATCTATTAATTGAAACCATCGTCAAGAAGCCGAACCCTGCGCATTCTCTTTAGACTGCAATCGGGCAAGCCAGCAGATTCTCTTTACAAGCCAATAACAATTCCCAAAATATCCACGTGATCATTCCCGTGGGTTGTCGACAAAGAAACCTTCAGTTGGCGCTCATCTTTGAATGCGCTTTTCATCCGTTGATCGCTCGTGCGTAAGTTATGTCTTTTCTCGACTGTTTTGCAAATACGACATCTCTAAAGATGGGTTTTACCGTCGTTCAATGGGAAAACGAGAATAACGCGAGTGTTAAATTGATGAAAAGCAAGTTGTCGGCGCCGTGAAGCTAAAAGAAGGGACAACAGTTATCGACTGGTCGGTAAAAGGGTCGAGCGGCTATTTATAAAGCTACTATGATTCTGAAAGTTTGTGGTGAGTACAAATTGCGATATTTGGTACGTGATAAAAACTGAGAATCGAATCGGTCACTTGTATGCCACAGCTTCTTCAGCTTACGCTTTACAATTAAATAAATCTATCAGTGCGCTAAAGGTTTCAGGATTATTTGAGTCGCGTTTTAAGCATACTGCGAGCCCAGCAGAAAAAGACAATTACAGCTGCTTAGTCTGCAGTTTGGGATAACTTCATTGCAATTAATCATTACAATTACAACAAGAATTTGATTAAAAAATCAATTATTTGACTGTAATTAAGCCTTTCACCCCGAAGAGTGTTCAGTCAAAATTGAGAAATCTCTCAATTTCAACTTGCAGAATCAGCAAAAACAAACAGCAGAGCAAGAAGATGCTGCTTGACAGCTTACATTTTAATTTTAACACACAAGACTTTTATTCAAAGAAGTTACAACAACATTAAATTAAGTCAAAGCTGACTGATACTATTTATTGCAATAAAAATAACCCAAGTTATTGCATTTCATGAAAAAGAATCAACAGATTTTATTCACAAGTTTTGTCAAACCAAATTTAATAATTCACTTGGACTATTTTAAATGAATAGCTGTAATTAAGGACAATTTTTACGAAGTTTTCAAGAAAAGAAAAAGAAATTTCTTCCTAATATTACTACATGTTCATGTTAATATATAATAGCAAATTTTTAACCGCCACCCAGTTAGCTCAATGGATAGTGCGCTGGACTGTTGTGTGGTAGGTCGAGGGTTTGAGCCCCGGCCGGACCAACACTCAAGGTTTTAAAATAATTGAGAAGAATTTTCTACCTTTCTAGAACATCAACAAATGGTTAGATATTCTAGTCTTCTCGGATAGGGACGAATATATGGAGGTCCCGTCTCCTGCAGGGTTTAGGGGAAGGAGACGTTAATTTCCCACATATGAGATAACTGTACGTGATGGATGTCCTATCCCCTGGGTTGGCCCGCAGTAATTGGCACAAGCTGTTGCGGTGTCCCTGCTGGTCGGCGAAGCTAATAAACTAAATAATTAACATGTAAACCTGACTTCAACATGTAAATAAATTTCATTGATAATGCATGTATTTATTTGATATTAGTTGGCTTGAAGTTTTCCTAAAATTCCCAGTAATTCTTAAACATTCCTGAAATTACTAAAAATTCCTCGGAATTTCCAGCAAGTTTTTAGATTCACAGTATTCCAGGGAAGTCATTCAGGTGCTCTGAGTTGGAATACCTAAGAATTCCTAGAAATTCTCAAGAATTCCTAGGAATTCCCAGGAATTCCTTGGAATTCCAAGTCCTGTTGGCTATAAACAAGGAATTTTTAGGAATTTCTAGGTTTTTTAGGGAATTCCTAAGAATTCCCAGGAATTACGCACCCACACCAAGCAAGATTAGAAAACCTTGGAATTCCTAGGAAATCCTAGGAATTCCATGTTCCAATTACCATGAAAATTCACACCTTAGTTCCTAGGAATTCCTAGGAATTCTTTAGAATTCCTAGGAATAGATTCTTAGGAATTCTTAGGAATAGATTCTTAGGAATTCCTAGGAATTCCTCCCTTTAATTCGCAAGGGTTGTTTAAGCTTGAGGCAAGCAAGAACTTCTTTGTACAAAGAACTTGCCACAGCCCACTTCCTTTGAATTCCTTGTTGCCTCTCAATAGATGCTTGCAACTTCTCAAGCCTAAATAACATATTGCAAACAAGGGCATCAGAAAGAAACATCACAACTGGCACTGAGTTCAAAATACTGAAGCATGCAATTACTTTTTAAGACACTTTTCCTTGACACAAAATTTGATTCCTTAAAAGAACCTTAAAAAGATTAAATACCATACACGAGTATGCAGTTGAAGAATTTAATGAATCTATATTAAATAATAATTTGTTTATACATCAGTGTCAAATGTTTTTGCATTTTACTGTTTTGATTTTGATTCACACTTAGTTCCTACCTATAAACATTTTTTGTTACATAAAGGTTTAGTGGATGAATGAGTTTTAGAGATTTTTTGTGAGATTTACAGTGCAAACCTCTGTAAGTGTTTTTTTATTGATTCAACTTCCTGAGCAGTAGTCTCAGAATTGGACTGCAAGTTAAGCCTAGAAATAATAGTGTCAAGTTTTATCATTGTTTATACTTTATCATAAGTACTTGTAACACAACACTAATGAGCTACAACATAATTTTATTGCAGTGATCACTTCTCTGAATAGGAGATAATTATTACTGATTGTTAAGCCTCCCATGGAAACTCAAACATGCCATGCACCATTCGACTTCAGTCATTTGTTTGAGTTTAGTACTGTATAGATTATCCTTGATTATCCAATGCGTAACTTGAATGATTTCAATTTCATTTGTGGGCTCTGGTATAAATGTGCCATATTTTACTGCTAAAATGTACTATGTTTTGTATTAAATAAGGGAAGTAAGGGAGAATGACTAACTTTATATTTATTAAAGTTGATAATTGAAACAATATTGGAAAATGTAATAATAATAGTGACAAAAATAATAACAATCATTATCATCATTATCAACATGAAAATTCCTTGTAACTTACATAAGATCGTTTGCAGTGCTAAGGCTTTCAACATACTTCTCATCCCATTCCAGTTCTATAGAAAATACAATAACTTTAGTAAATTATTATAGCTGCAACAATTTCATGCTGATTTGATGCACTAACATACAGTATATCTAGTTACTACAATTCAGATCTTTGTAGTAATGACTGTACCTATTTAACACAAACAATCTAAATTTTAGTAAAAAACCCATTTCAAAACACATGCCAATTTGAGATCAAATGGTTAAACTTAATGGCCACAGCTATATCACATGATAAAACATTTAAAAGATTGATAAAAGAATGAAATGTCCATAACAGTCGTGATCAAGAAGCCCAGAGAAAGAATTTTCAGTTTTGGGCTCAGCCCACTTCAAATTTCTTTCTCCGGGGTGAGCCCATTTCCTCCGATGTTTGGTTTTGAGTCTTTGTGTTCTGACTGAAATGATACACGGGCGATACGCTTTGATTACGAAAAGACAAAGAACCATAAAAGAGGCCAAAAACTGAACGCAATCAAACCTACGCAATTTTATTGGGGAAAAATGGATCTTTAAGAGAGTGTCTCTGTAAAAGCGGTCCGATCGATTTTGCTTGAGACACATGTTTTCCCTCATTTCTTGTGTGTTGTAAGACATTCATGTGCCTATAATAAAACCACAATCCGTTTGATCGGATCTCTTTATTTTTCAAAGTTTTACGGAAATGAAATTTCACTCGAGCGAAGGCCTGTCGTGACACTTTTCAAGACTTTAATTTGAGACAACTTTGGAGGACAATTAAAAAAAAAAACTACGGAACTCAGCAAAAAACAAATACCAGAGCCATGTATATTCACTCTATCTTATCCATCGAGGCGACTTTCGTGAACATCACATTTCAATCAAACAAACAGGAACACTTGAATGACACCTTATCGGGTTCGCTTAAGTCACACACGCAAAAACCAATAAAATTTAAGGTAAATTTATTGAAAAAGTGAGGCGTTATTAACTGATCCAATTAACATGGCTAGGAAGAACACGCCATAGAAAAGGTAACTACCGAATAAAACTTTGCGGCACGACCTTTGGGACAACTTTATAACTCCACGAACTTACCTGATTTTTGGCAATCTCCGAGTTTGGCCGCCATTTTGAAGGACTTGTCAACATGAAGCGTAACAGATATAAACCGAGCAGGTAGATCTAAAACAGTCTGAAATACATACGGAAGCAATTCGAATGAACTTTTCTTTCAATTCAAGCGGTAAAATTTGCAATTGTTTGTTAAACTTACCATTGCTACATTTCCAAGCGACCATTTCTTCCAACAATTCAAACACTACAACTAGCGTTCGAATTCCCCTTGTCGATTCCACCGTAAGAAATAACCTGTGTCACCCAAGCTTCGACTCGAATGTGAAGTACGAATCACACAACACAACTGCTTAATCTTCGAGGCAATATCAGCCTGGTTTTATTACTTTCTGATCGACAAGAACGGCGATCACGAAGCGATTGCCATGTTTACCTAATAAACAAACCGCTGACCAGCCGCTAAGTGAAAACAGTACGGCTCAGTGGTGAGGGGGAGGGTGTAGGGTGGGTGCGGGCAGGTTATCAGAAGATTTTTGGGAACATTCGAATATATTCATTAAAGCATCATAATATGCATTGCGATTCTCAGTATTTGTGCAAAAGCATGCTTTGTGTTGCAGATCTAGACAACTTTTGTTTTGCTCCGGGTATTCTTCTTCTCTTTAAACACATTTCGTTCCAAAACGGATCAGCATCAGTTCATATATTTATAAACAAATCTTTACCAATGTAAATAAATGTGTTCAGATAATCGAGATAACCATTGAACCTCTTGTATCGCATCAGTGGTAAAGTTTCTTGTCTTTGCTCAACTCCGAGAGCGTGGAGCGGCAAAGACGCGACACACGAGTCACCAATCTCGCGGCTTCTCCATGCTCACAGGATACGCGTGACCTCACTATATTTAAGAAAAATAAGAAACTGCTCGCAGTCTGTATTCTGTTTAACTATTTCATAGGAGTGACGCGAGTCTCTTCAATTGAGCGAGAAAGTCACAAACCCATTCTTTGCCTAGCGAGCGTAACCACAGACCACTCATGAATTGCTCCCTTGGCGCGGAAATCAGGGAAATCGTATCGAGTATACAGAGTTAGAGCGAGTTCCTTTAGACTTTCCGAACTCTTATCTCGTTGGCAACAATAATAACTACAGGAAGAAGTCTTAAAATATGCTAGATAAATTTGTTTCATACTTTCTGAGAAGTTAAAGAAATTCGGGAGCTCTCCTACAAAGAAACTAAAATGGTAGGTAACCGACTTAGTTTTTCAGATAATTTACAATAACTGAAAATTTTGGTGTCTGTTTGTGGACCTTACGTCTTGCCCAACAATATAGTTGCAAAGATGTGTATAGTTTGCCCACACGATTAAGCTCTTTTCTTGTATCCTGTCATCGTTTCACAAACACCACGGCAACGGAAAACCTTTCCGAGCCTCCTTAAACACCGTTGTTGTCCAACCACACCTGTATTGTTTTTAACAGAGAACACTTGCTTCCCATGTATTTGCCCAGTGGTTGTTTTGATGACATTCAGGCCACACCTCAAAAACTTCGTGATCCCTCGTGGACCCCAGGTCAGAGGTTAACGGAGAAAGTTTGCTCCAAATCTCAACACGAAACATACTTATAAAGAATTGTAGAGGGTAACTGAAATGAAAAAGAAATGGTGTTCTGCATAGTTGTCTTTCAAATTTCTTTTTAGCCAGCAGGGAGTCGTGCAAAGGCATGGGGCGAAAGCAACCAAAAATTAGGAGCAGGCCGAGGGGAGGAGCTTACTAGCCGGCCTTTTCAATGTTTTTGTATACACAAGCGTGGTACACCAAACATTTGGTTTACTTACAAAACTCTTTGTCGTTGTCGTATGAAAAAAAATGGACAATAGATTTGAAAATGAAAGCGCAATAGGAATATAGAGGCAAGACTGATACAACGTAGATAAGTTTTAACACGGAGCACTATATTTCGGCTGGCCAAACCAGCCTTCCTCAGGTGCCTGAAGAAGGCCGAAGTTCTTCTGGTGCCTGAAGACGTTGTATTCGTTATTTTGGGCCGATTAGATCATGGCTGATCCAACGTACAAGAGTAGGATTATCGCTCACGGTTGCTTGCTGAACATTTCAAAAAGAATAGGGTTTGGTGGTAAAAGGTAAGATCGATTAAAGGTATGAGCTGAGACTAAAATGGTTCACTTAACAATTTTATGTCGAGCTTATAAGTGGGAAACACTAAAAATTGTACATTGCTAGTTTTATTAACGCCATACGTAAATGACATTGCTTACTGTTGCGGAAAATCATATTTTAGAGTCAGCTTTGTATATAAAGCAATGACTTTGCATGCACTCTTGGGAACAGCAGAAATGACTTAGAAAAAAACATTCTAAGAACAGTGTTCATTCCGTGCAATGGGGCATAAATAAAAGGTTCCCGTAAAATAGACACCTTATTTTATGCCACAGAAGACAAGCAAAAGGTAATATGGGTACCCCGGTTAAAAATACATCGATAACTCTATTAATTAATACCAGTTCTGATTTAAAGGAAAAAGTTATGAGAACAAAATAAAAGTAGTCCGTACCACTAAGCATGCCTTCACGGTTTAGACTGGGAGTCCCAAAATTTTTTAAGCATGTATTTTAATATCTTATGACGATAAGTCCCCACCCACCCCACCCCACAGCGTTCTGTTTTCACTCGGCGGCTGGTCAGCGGTCCGTGTATGAGGTAAACATGGCGATCCCTTACTGAACACCGTTCTTGTCGACCAGAAAATCAAAATACCAGCATGATATTGCCTCGAAGAAGAAGCAGTTGTGTTATTTGATTCGTACTTCACATTTGAGTCCAAGCCTGGGTGATAGAGGTTATTTCTTATGGTGGACTGACGAGGGGAGTTTGAACACTAGTTGTGTTTGAATGGTTGGAAGAAATGGTTGCGTGGTAATGTAGGAATGGTAAGTATTACCAATAATTTCACATTTTGCTTCTTGAATAGAAAGTAAAGTTTGCTTGAATTGCCTTCGCATGTATTTCTGACGGTTTTAGATCTACCTGCTCGATTTGTGTCTGCCACGCTTCATGTTGATAAGTCCCTCAAAAATGGCGGCCAAACTTGGAGATTGCCGAAAATTAGGTAAGTTCGTGGAGTTATAAAGTTTTCGTAAAGGTCGGGCCGCAAAGTTTTTTTTCTGTAGTGACCTTTTCTATGGCATCTACTTTCTAGCTATGTTAGTTTGATCAGTTAAGAACGCCTCACTTTTTCAAAAATTTACCTTAAATTTGATCGGTTTTCGCGAATAATGCATTGGAGCCTTTGTAGATCTCCATTTACGCTCCGCTTTCCTCCTTTCTCTGATAGCGGCCTATTGACCACAGTTTTACTCTTCAAAGGAGAGCGAGATTCGATGAGCGATGAAAGGGTTGCGTTATAGCAGCTAACAAGATCACCCAGGCTTAAATTGACAATGTTATCAGTCCACAGTGCTGAATTAGCAAGATCATTAACTGATTTGAAATTCCTGTAGGTGACAGTTTTAAGACTTGCTTCAGGATTTATGGAATTGAGATCACAAAGAATAGCTGCGTGATCAGAGAAAAATTGACCGATAGTGGGATTGTTCTTTATGATCGAGTCTGATCGACGAGTGATTGTCAGATCCAAGGTATGACCAAGGTTGTGAGTAGGTCCAGTTACATGCTGTTCTAAGCCCATGGATTCCAAAGTGCATCGCCGTCTACATCGACGTAAAGATTAAAATCGCCGACGCTCAGAATTGGTTGCATAGATAAAATAATCGATTCTAAATATGACGTGGAGTCGCTGAGAAATGAATTGGTGGAGGGCGGTCGGTAAACAATCACTAGTCTCACAACGAATGAGCCAGACATCACTAAAAGCTCAGAGAATTCGAATGATGAAGATGAGGAATTATTATCGCTTTGTTTAGTCGTAACCACTGAAATGGAACGAACATTGATCAGGCACAACGAAAGCGGCAGTCGTGATAAGGTTTTCGGAGAATAAACTGGGTTGGATGTTACATTTGTAAGACTGTTGATATTTCTTGATCGAAGAATTGATCGAGACCATGAAGTACTCACATGCTGCCTGTAATTGCTATTTAAGCAAGGTCCAGGATTACGATTAATATCTCCGCATAAGGCCAGTCTATTTAGTTGAAACGTAGCTGCGGTGACAGAATAATAGACAGTTCTTGTAGCCAGGTATGCATTCCTCCTTGGTCGATGAACAAGATGGCGGAGGTGATAATAATGCAATCCAAATATATTGAAGCGGATTAAGCAGGCTGAATCTGTTATTAGGTTTGTTTTATCGTCGATAAATGGATGCTTGGTAACATTGCTGAGCCGTACGTGGTAGTGAGAGCCGTGAAAATAGTGAAAATCTGTGTTAGGGTTGAGTAAGACCAGCAGAAGGAGAAAGGCACGTAGAAGAGGTTCATGCATTTTTCAAGTCATTTTGCAACCAATTATTTTGCAATAAGAAGATTACAAACGGTTGAAATTTAAGGGCAGCCTGAATGAAAGTTTATTTTTAAATAAATAGGCACGTCTACAGTGCTCTCCATCCAATTTGTGTATCTCTGCTTTGCTATACATGAACATTTTCGACTTATCGATGCCGCACAATGGAAAAGATTACTATTGATAGACGCCTGTAATTAAAAACCCAGTTTTAATAATTACAAAGTATTCACAAGAGTTAATATGCTTTTAAATTGATACACCCTTCGAGGAATGAATCGTATAAACGCCTTACACCCTGACGATTTCTACGTGCGATGGATACAGATAAGATGTCGAGATGTGTAATTGATTTGAATAAAGATCATTTTGTTTTAACTGATAAATGATTACCAGTTTTATTCAATTCGTTACGATTTTTTTTAAGTTGAGACACGTTAACAAGGCATAGTTTGGGCTTCTAATTTCTTTTTTAGAGAGTGAAAAAACTAACTTTACCACGAGGAAGAAAATAGAACAAAAATGGGAACTACCCGAATAATATTTTATCCCTTGTTTGAAACGGACTAATGGCATCTAACTTAGGACGATATTATCATATCAAGTAAAATGATAAAATGATGGTATGACTGTTGGTCGTACTATCGCCTGTTCTTAGTCAGCCTAAATATGTTAATTGATGCCGTGATACATAGACCTATCAATAAAATTTTTTTTTTTTTTTTTTTTTTTTTTTTTTCGCATGTGTTTCTTTCATCAACCTTGTAGCCTCTGAGGATCAATGCAGGATAGAAATTAACATTCGTTTTCACGGAAATGACTATAGCAGCTCTTAATATCTGTAATATATGCTCAGACCCTGCGTGGTTTTATAAGCGCCGTTTGAACGGACAAGGTAATAATAAGCGAACAACCTTTAAAAATGATTATCTTCATTATACATTAAACTTGCTATTAACAGTACTAATATACTATGACAACAGAGGCGTTGAGAAAAAGAGCCAAGTCCTAGGAGAGCGCTCCTCAGGAGCCTCAGAAAATGCTTGGAATATCGCAGTCACAAGCTGTAGGCCGTCACAATTTTAACTTATAAACACGATGATGAATATTATTTGTCATTTGTTTCTGTTTGTTTCGATGGTCTTTGTTAAGTTTCTACGCCAACACGGAAGGATCCTCGCAAAATGTGAAAAGGAAATTTTGCCCTCGATTTTTTTGAGCAAGTGATACTTCTAAAATATGTACTAAGGTTTCGGAAATCTTCTAGGAATTTTAAAGCCGGAAGAAATCACAGGGAGAGTTATTTTTCTTGCACGGCTGTGTGCTGTGTGTTTTGCAAATTTGATCATTCTTAGGTCTTCGTTTCGAGTTTGACACACACAAAGCTCTTCTCGTACAAAGCAGCGAAATAAATCCATTGACGACGTAAGAGGAAACCATTAAGAGAGAAACAGAGGCCTGTAAAGGAGAAATTTAATGGATGATTAGGTGGATTATTGATAAAGTCGAGCACGGAGCCCGCCAAAATGCCTTTAAAGTGCGCTAAAATGCGAGTAAAGATCCCGCTTCTGTCTTCGAATCTACACCCATTTAAGAATACAGCCATCGAATAATATTTTTGCTAATAGTCTATCATCGAAGTGGCCATTATTCGTCACCGAAAGGTAAAAAGCAAAAAAGTGGTCTGAAATCGTCACCTCGATGGACGTTATTTATGCGGTGAGTTGTTAGTTGAATTTCATAAACTATGCCTGTATGTATATAATTTTTTATTCAAAGAAACTCGCGAAGTAGTCAACACAAAATGGATACGGGGAGTGTTGGATGGAAATCTATGTGCTTTAATAAATATCTCGGATCGGTCTAGTTTTGCTAAGATAGGAATTTACAGGATGGCGCACTGTTTAGCATAAAGTACTTGGTAACATGAGTGACTCATAGAGTCTTTGAATGAGATCATGCCAATTGTAGAAGCACAGTAAAACATCATGAAGTTTAAATCTTTGGTAATGATAGTTTGTATTGCTGGGAACGGTAAGGAACAAAACAATGACATGGATGAAATTTATGGTGCTATCAAAGGCTTTATTGATAACTCCATCAGATTGATACAGAAATCAATAGTTCAACCTACTCAATTTTCAGATTCTTAAGCAGTTGTCGAGGGAAGCTTTTAAAAGACTGGTTGTATGTAAAACACCTTCCAAAAATTTTCAAGGATACCTGTGTTGGGATACATGTATTTTCTTTGAAATTTATTTGCTATGATTTTATAGGTGTGTATGAGCAAGTTTTATCGATAGTGCCAGGTGCACTTTTCAAGATGAAAAATGGAAAAAAAAGTAACAACACTGAGTAGTATCTGCCATTCCACATTTACTCCAGTACTTGGATGACTCATTCTTTTATGAAAAATCGGTTTTTTACCCTACTTCTGCCTTGAGGTAAAACAACAAAGCTTGGTCTTTATTGTGGAAACGCAATGAGAAAAACAAAATTCTCCCTAGTTTGCAAGAATAAAAAAATGCATCAATAGATTTGTCAATGATTATTTAAGTAACTCCAAACTATTTTAAAATTCAAGCTAAGTGCTCTTTCTAGAAGAATCGTAACAACAATATAAAATTGACCGCCAGTAAATTGCGAATGAAAGTGGATCATAGAATGTGTCAAAGGTAATCGGGTGACAGGTGTGGGGACAGGGGAATTTTATCGATACACAGTAAAAAACCCTCCGACTCTGCCTTCATATTCGAAATGTGAAACATTCGAAAGGTTTGTTTTAATCATATAGGACGGGATAGACTTGCTCGCGCGGGAAAACCACAAAAAAAGATTGTGTAATTTCGACGTAAAAGTGCAGAGGACCAGACGGCTTCTTACATCAGCTTTCACTCTGGTTTTCAATGGGATAGCGCAAGCGGGGCCTGACGGGTCATGTATATGATAGTGCCTACTTAGTACGTAGCTTGTAATTTAACCATGAATAAAATGGTTTCAGCTATGTTTCTAAAGATGCTGTGGTGCTGCATCGATGGGGGGTGTTATAGCATAGTTCGCTTTTTTTCAACTACATTGATAATGTGAAATTGCCACCGTTAAGAGCTTCTAAAGTTGAAGTTTCAACCGTTAGCCTTTCGTTAGAGGAAGTGCTGATTTCGAACCGAAAACCATAGAAAATATTTTATTTTTTAACAAATATTCATAATCATTTACATTCTCATTATCTCAGTTTTTTAATCATTTTAGCCAGAGATCTTTTTTAAATTTCAACCTTATGATATAGTCTCTCCTAGGGAAGGATTGTATCGTCTCTTGTCTAGCCGTAATACAATACATTGACTCGGTGCTTATTGCCTTCTCTGCACATATGTGAGGTTAGCGTCGGCCAGTGATAACGCAGCGCTTTTCTCAAGTTTTCATTACTGCCTCTAAGTGAAAAATAGATATTTTCTACTTGAAAGTCAGGGGATTTTCTTGTTATGAATATTGAGAATTCCTGCCTCCCTTTTAGTTAAGCCCCGTGCTCCAGATTGCACACCGTCGAAAGATAGAGGAATGATAAGGCCGTAGGACATCAAGGACAGAACAGATTGCCTCCTATGATTAACGCAAAGCTGTTCATCCAAAAGGAGCTCATATGCACGACTAGTGTTTACTTAATTTGTGCTTTAGCCAGTTCCTGCGTGCTTTACAACAGAACAGAGCACAGTCAATGCTTCTATATTTGTTAATTTGCGCTCGTGCGCTAGTGGTTAAAAGGTTAATCAGAGTTGATTCAAGCGCAGTGCAAATTTTAAGATATTTCTTCATGCTACTAAGCAGATTTTTTCCCTCTGAGAAATTCACAAATTTGAAGCGCAAAAATGCTACATCGTACTGAGCAAACCAAAAAAACCTTGATTATGAGTAAAAATATTCGTTTTCAAACCCCACGTAACTTAGTTAAAGGATATTTTTAATTAACCAAAACGCGATGAGTACTTAAATAAAATTTAACTTTTAATTTTGACTCAGATAGTCTTGCTCAATTGTCAAGACAACAAAAATTATTTAAAAAAAAATCTTCGATGGAATCTAAACTGATAAAAAATTATACATAGTCGCTGTATACCTCGCTAGTTACGGAAAGTGTTATATCTCTTTGTAAAAAGAATAACATAAGCATTTTTTTTTGTACTAGAGAAATAGTTCCTCGAATCTCTTTAAACAAAAGCGTCATCCCGATAGCCTAAAGTTCCTCAGTCAGTAGTTTTCAGACCTGTTCTTCCCTAGAATATACGGTGACAAACGAGTTTCCTATTCAGTGGAGGAAAGGAAGGTAATACGTCTCAAGATTCATTCTGAAGCGCGCGATAACACTCTATCAAGTGTTTTTCATAGGTAAAACTAAGCTATCCCTGGAGGATTAAAAACTAAAAGCAAGTAATCATTGAATACGTTTATCATTACAAAATGTTACGATATAGCAGTAACAACTGAAGCGTTTAGTCATTGATAACTAAGAAACGTTCCTCTGCCAGCGGTTGGGTGAGCATTAAGTTTTTCCGTCTGCTCTCTTGACCTCCAAGGAATCTATGACACACCACGCACAAACATCGCACTGGGCAGATGGAAATACTCCTCCATGCATACTTCAGATGGACGAGGCCTTTCACTGTTAAAGCAGAAATATACCGTAAAAATTATTACAATAATGATGGATAATTTCCTGGTCAGTATTTCATAGTTTCTATCTTTTTTGGCTTCCCGAATGCACCAAGTATCAATTAGAAAGTAAAACAAGGAAAAATTAAAGAGCTGTTCAAGATGACTGGGCTGAAATTGAAAGCTGCTATGCTAGCGAACATATATGTCGTATTAAAAAAAAAAGTTAAAAATAAAAAAAAAAAATTGAGAATACTAATAATAGTATTCTAACCTCTCGGTTAGCTCAATGGATAGAGTGCTGGACTGTTGTGCGGGAGGTCGAGGGTTCGAGCCCCGGCTGGACCAACACTCAGGGTCTTAAAATAATTGAGAAGAATATGCTCCCTTTCTATTACATCAAGAAATGGTTAGATATTCTAGTCTTCGCGGATAGGGACGAATAAATGGAGGCCCCGTCTCCTGCAGAGTTAGGGGCAGGAGATGTTAATTTCCCACGCCCGAGATTACTGTGTGATGGATGTCCTCCCCTGGGGTGGGATGGGTGGTTAACAAGACCCCCGTTGATACCAGTGTTTACTACACTGAAGGAGCTATCCTGTATAAATATAGAAGTCTAATCTAAAGTAAATTAAAAAACAAACAAACAAACAAAAAAACAACGAAAACAAAAACAAACAACAAAAAACCGAAAAAACACTCGAGCACACATTAGGCCTATGATGGCTACGTTAAAACCCGATTACTCATTGAAAATAAAATCATAATTACGGAGCAAAGTAATAAAAAGTTAAGAGCTGTTAGGAAATAAAATCTTACCTAGGACTATGAACAACACGGCGCTGTTCAGAACCACGAACACGGCATTCACAAAAATGGAATCGTTTCCTCCTTGACTCTGCTTGATGGTGGGCTGGGAATAAACTGCACCGAGGCAAACATTGAAGAATATTATCCAAAGCACAAAGGTTTGAAGTCCATCTTCAAATTTGCCTTTTATTGGTCGGACAATGGTGTAAGCAATTCCTGATGCACTTGCTGCAATTACGGCAAAGCCAATTTGAGAATGGCTTTCAGAACCAAATAACAGGACGACTGAGATGAGGGTCAGTTTGCGGTACATCTCAACTATCTCCCAGTACCAATATTTTTCTTTATAATTTTCAAAGAACACTTTAAAACCAAATCCAATTTCTTTCTCAGTGCCACACTTGCGGTATTTGTAAATGGGAAACAGAAGCAAGAGAGGAAAAATGACAGGGTATAATGCAAATGCTGCTGCAATATGCCAAAACACGTTATGTCGAGTGGTTAAGCACCGGATGGAATAATCAGCTTTTAGGAGAGATATGCAATCGTTTCCGTTATAGGTAAAGCACAAGTTCACACAGACTCCAGGCAGGGGTAGGATGTTTATGATTTTCTTACTTGTCATGGGGTAAGACAACAGAAGAAATAGGAAGATGTTCCGATAACAGGACTTCTTTATGGCTGAGATTTTCTGCAGCTTTTGGCTCATCAAGACATCCATACTTTTGATATGAAGTTTCTTTAAGAATAGATACAGCAGAATCAAACAAACAAACGTAACGTTAATGACAATGGCTACAACAAATTGGCTGAATGGGTCCAATCGAAGTCTGGGATGTATGCAGCTTAATGGTGCAAACTGCAATATGTTTCCTTCAAAGAACTTCAATACTTTTTCCATGGAGACAAGTGCAACAGGCCACTGGACCCGTGTCAATGACGAATAAATACCGGCAACGACCTGATAAAATCCAATCACGATCTTGGCACAAGACATGATAACATCCGCAACGGTACGATCGTGTTGGGCACGTTTTGAGTCTCCCCATTGAACCGAGGCAAAGAGAAGGACGAAGACGACAGCTATTATCATACACGAGATGATTGTGACTAACATATTGGGACATTGCAAGCAGCTGTTAAATCGGAAATAGTGGCTGTTAGAGCACGTTGCACAAAGAGTACCTTGATATCCTGCGTTACAAGATGAGTTGATTCCGCCTTTGCACGAGTCTGGATAGGGGCACTTGAGGGGCTTTGGCAACAGTCCTTCAAATATAGTGAGGTTCTTGTCGTATTCAGCTGTAGCGATGCGAGTGTTGGTCACAAAATCCGAGTATTTTGCCATTATATCCGTGTTGTTCCACTTCCAAAAGTAGCCCGTAGCCAATATCGCTGTGTCGTTTCTACAGTTCACTCCATGATCTGGGCATAGCATACAAGGGCCGAAACGATCCAAGCGGAAGAAATTATGAAGACATCTACAAGCACGGTAACCAGCCGTCTGATTAGTTTGGGTTCCTGTTGGGAAGAAGAAAAATGCATCCATGAATCAAATTACCGAGTATTAGGGTTCTCGGTAGTATAGCCAGAAGAAGACGATCCGCTGCATCGCATAGACGGTCCACACTTTGAGTATAACTAATTCAAGCAGCCAAAGGATTTAGCACTAGGTTTCACCTTTTTTTTTCGAAAAGCTCTAGCTATTTACACGTTGTCGAAGCAATTAAAAGATACTCCAAAAAAAAATTAATTAAAACAATGAAAAGGAAGAAAAGTTAATTTACAGCGCGAAAAGTGACTCTCATAAATGAAGTGTACATCCTAACATCAATATGCGTTTTCTCCATACTATTCTCTATACGTTTCCTAAGGTGTTGACCAGGAGAATTTGCTTAATAATAATTTCTTTATTTGGTGATTATTTCCTTTATTCTTGTGACCTGGATTTGTGATTCAGGGCTTATATTGTGGGCTAAACTGCCGGGTCATCAGTTAGTGGCCGGCACTTAGTGGGACACCTGTTAAAGTTGATTTTCTACATCACAGGAAACGCAATTCCGTTTTGGTGCGCATTGCCTGTTGTTATGCACTATGCGCAGGAATTAATGTATTAATGTCTTGAACGGAATCCTAATGAAGTTTGTGTATCAAGAGCTCTAAAGAAACCAATGCCTTTGATTTTGTTGAATTGGAAGTACAGAAATGCACTATCTACTTAAAGTTTTGTAACGACGTGTGTTTCAGAAGCATTCGCAATATTACTGATTGCCCATTTGTAAACCTTGGTATGATCCTCACCATATGGACATGCGAGACAATCAGTGGGAGATTTTCCTGGATGACGCGATTCTGGAACATATGTACCCGTGCTACAATTCTTACAACTTACTTGACCCATTTCATCTTGATAAAAGCCACCTGAAGTTAAATAAAGAAACTTTATAATGAGAATGTCCTTTTGGATTTGAATACCTTCCTAAACTAGATTTGGACTGGTAGTTAATTGATGAAATGTAGTACTGAAGGTCTACTGGTTACATATAAAACCATTAGGGGTCAAACGCAATATCTACCGCCTCGTGGAACTTCCCAAATTACGCAAAGCAACTTTTGAAGCAGGAAATGTCGCGTACTTTATCTCCTGTTTAGGAATGAAAAAATTTAACTTAAATCAAATTAATTCCATTTCAAATTCACGAATCGGGGATTGAAAATTTCCAGTAATAAGTGGTTTGCACGTTACGTCATCGCCACCATGTTGGTGGACGTAAACAATAGATATCTCATTAGCTTCTTTTGTTCGTCCACCAGCATTGGTTCCTTTCACCGTTGTTACCTGTGTCTCTAGAGATTGGTTGCAAACATACATATGTTATGTTAATTGGCCACTCCCCACGGAGGCTTTTCAGGGCCAATTCCCACCCAGTAACGACCCCAGGGGAGGACATCCATTACATAGTAACCTCGTGCGTGTGAAATTAACGTCTCCTACCCCTAATCCTGCAGGAGACGGGACCTCAATTTATTCGTCCCTATCCGAGAAGACAAGAGTATCTAACCATATCTTGATATAGATGGGCAGCATATTCTTCTCACTTGTTTTAAGACCTTGAGCGTTGGTCCGGCCGGGGCTCGAACCCTCGACCTCCCGCACAACAGTCCAGCGATCTATTCATTGAGCTAATTGAATGCAAACCACCAATAGTACTTGCTCTCACTAGGCAGGTTATAGAGAAACTTGTTAGACCGGTTTGTGCATAGAATCGTTGATTGCCCCCTAGAACGTCTACGTCGTATTATAAAAAAATAGTTATTGCGTTACGCTGTTTCACCATTTTCCATTAATTCCACTAATTTTTATATCTACAGAGGAAATTAAAGAAAAATAATAATAAATAAATGAATAACTAAGATAAAAAAGCATTACCTGCGGGACATGTTTTGCACATGCCATTGCTATAGGTACCAGCCGCGCAAAAGGAGCAGTTGTTACATTTGAACCACCCTTTATTAGGATGACAATCCTCACATGTGAAGCTCGAATGTTCAAGAGACTTTAAAACTTGGCCATTCGCTGCGGCTTCGTCGGTCAGAATTATAAAGAACGATTCAGAAGGAGCACAAATGCTAAAAAAAAAAAAATATATATATATATATATATATATAGTAGGGTTTCGTATGGGGTTATTGGCTTCCCCTACCCTGTCACCTTGAGAATTAAGTTTACCGGGAGACCACGTCTCCGATCACGCAAATCACATCTTTGATTGCCGTGTTGCCAGCATGGTTGTCCTGATAGTGTAGTGGTCATCACACCTGACTAATAACAGGGGGATGTGGGTTCAGATCCCGCTCAGGGAAAATTTTCTTTTGAAACATCTATTCTATTTAAGTATGATTACTTTGATTACTTAGGGTGTACATGGCCAGGGTTTCCCTTGTATAAAGAATTTATATATATATATATATAAATGTGCGCATGCTCGCTAGTGTACTCTAGTTTGAGCACTCTGGCATGGCTTAGACGATACCACAAAGGTTGGATCGTTTGGGGTGACCATATTGGTTCTCCTCTATCCTAGCATTAGCACTGCACAAGTCAGCTGATTGTCCTCTCAAAGGAAAATGCTTCCGGTGTCATCAAGATGGGCACTTGGCTCGGAATTGTAAGGTGACCGTGGCTGCTCCAGCTGAGGCTGACGCCCCTGTTACAGAGAACGGTGTGGCTGTTCCTCCGGTGAAGAGCACTCCCGCCGAAGAAGAGACCCCCGACACTGCTATTGAAGACTCTGAAGATGAAGTTGGTTCACCTCCAGACTCTGATGCAAGCGAAGACCGGTTCGCCTCTTGTGAAACGACTGGAAATGAGAATATTATATCAGCAACCGAGGGTTTTGCTAACCCTGCTGACTCTGACATGGCTGGTGAAGGTGGTCCCTGGACCACTGTTTCCCGGAAACGCCCCGCTTCCTCTGTTCCCGTTTCAGTTAAGAGGACTCAACAGGCCCCATCTAAAAGTCCTGTGGTTTCACCCATGAGTGATATCCGCAATGGCCCTGATGTTTTCCTTGAAGTTCCGGAATTGGCAGCCTGTTCTGCAGACCACCGTGCAATCCTGTGGGAGATTGCGGTTGATTATCGTAAACCGCCTGATCAGCGAAAACGTTTTTGCCGTTGGACTTCAGATCCCCGCTTTATTGGTTTGAAAGATGAGGACTTTAAGACTGCTATAAAATTTTTCAACAAAAAGTTCCCAAAGTAATTAATTAAGGTCATAAAAAGAAAAACAAAAGAAAATAATTAGTTAAGTAATGAGCGGGTGTGTTTAATTTTTGGGTGTGAGTGTGTTAATTTTTAAGTGAGGTGGGGTTCGATTCCCCAGCGAGTTTGGCGTCTGGTGGCCCTCGTTTCTGGTGGTCCCCTTCCCTAAGGCATTGCACGTAAGCCAATGGGTTGGGATTAGACATGTAGGTCGGCGGGATTGCACCTCCCTTCATCGGGGCCCGGCCGTTCACCTTAAACATAAAAAAAAAACTGCACTGATGAGGCCCAGAAGGCCGAAACAGTACTGTCTGCAGTTAGATATAGCTCTTTGGCATACAAAGCTTTGCTTTCATGTCCAAATTGAGCACTCTAACTAGGATGAGTCATTGCTCTGCAATTGCGCATGCTCGCTAGTGTACTCTAGTTTGAGCACTCTGGCATGGCTTAGACGATACCACAAAGGTTGGATCGTTTGGGGTGACCATATTGGTTCTCCCCCATCCTAGCATTAGCACTGCACTGATGAGGCCCAGAAGGCCGAAACAGTACTGTCTGCAGTTAGTTATATATATATATATATATATATATATATAATCTATATATATATATGTAACATTTTTGGATCCATAATAATTTTAATGTAATGAAAGTCGGTCGCAAGCCTTAAGGGAACCGAATAGACCAACGAGAAACACATAAATAATGAGCCTTTTTCAAGAAGTTTACACAGACTTAGAAACTCCAGGAGCATAAATTTCCTTATTTATACAAAATACAAATAAAAAAAATAATAGAACCCGAGCCGCCTGCACGTCAAAAAGGGTCCCAATGGGAATAACTGTCAACCGTCGAATGGCCAAAATAATATATAGATTTAGCCAAGCCTGAAAGCGGGGCTCCCAATTTCGTAATAACGTAAAAGATGTGCATTTTCCAAGACTCGTCTGAGACACCTCTCCCTTCGTTTTGATAGTCTCCCCAACCCTACCCGTGCAATCTGAAGGCGCGTTCATACATACGTACGCTCGGTCAGTCACGTGAAAACCAAACCAAATGAGGTTGGCCATATTCCATGGGTATGGGGCTCTGCCCCACGCGCGCGAAGCGGAGACCTGCTATTAACCGTCAACCGTCAAGAACGCAATATTTTTCCCGCCAGCCGTCAAATAAACAAGTCAATGTTAGCCGTCAAATGTCTCAGATATCCTTACTTAATAAATAACGATTGTCTTAATTGAGGTCAAGTTCTCTTCTGATATACCACAATAATATATTTATTTAAGTGTTCTAACTTCTAGTCGCGAGTAAAACTGGCCAGAGACGTAACCGACTGCCGGTGTGGAAATTTATCCGGTGTCCTAAAACGTTAGTCATTCATTAATAAAAAGAGTTATGAATCAAAAGTTTTTTACAAATACGTCGTTATGAAAAATTATTTCCAAATTCGCGTGTTTAGTTCCTTTTGCGAACCACATTCCAAAAAAATTTACCGTCAACCGTCAAAGGAGCTATAATTTAATCGTCAACCGTCCAAAGGGCTGAATCGGTTAATCAGCATCAACTTGACATCCCCCTGCCCATTGAGATCCCCCTTAAAGAATATTTGATATTTGTTTTGTCTTTTAACTGTTGTGTTGTCCATAAAATCCCTCGTAGAGACTAAATAAGCGCAATGTCTTCGATTGCCCTACCTTTCAGGACTCGAGATAATCAGAGCGTGCGTTACATTAGCTACAAACATAACTAGGGAAATGGTATAGAAGACCGTCACCATTTCATTTCTTTAATCAGACCAGACCATTTTTAGTATAACTAAAGCATATCAGTTACTTACATACGAGCAGTGTAGTTTCCTGGAATAAATCCCTCGAGAATTTTGCAAGAAACTGCGCTGGAAACGAAATGTACATTGTTTTCAAAGTTAGGTTAGATAAAATTTTGAGAAAGATAAGTTTTATTCAGTCACTGACCTAGGTATTTTCAGAGGAAAGAGTGGTTGTGGTTAAAGTCGAGTCTATGACCACCATAACACTAGTTCAATGTTTTTTTCACCACGTTGCGGGACTTACGCTTTACAAAGCCCTAACACAAGCCTCAATACCTGTCTATAATATTCATCTGAAATGAAATAAGACGTGGGAAACTGAAAGCCTTCCCAAAGAAACATACTGGGAAAGCCATAATTTTTTTTAATTCTTGAAAAGTTAAAAGAGAAATTCATAGAATAAACAACTGAAAACTCAGTGCCACAGAGAGAGAGAGAGAGAGAAGAGAGAGAGAGAGAGAGAGAGAGAGAGAGAGAGAGAGAGAGAGAGAGAGAGAGAGAGAGAGAGAGAGAGAGAGAGAGAGAGAGAGAGAGAGAGACACACACACACACACACACACACACACAAATCATTGTAACAAATCTATCGTAAGAGTATAAATTTTTATTCCTCACATTTTCATGTCCGATGTCATATCGGCAAACATTTCAAGTGGCAGCATTGTCAATGGGTTGTCAAAAATCGTCCTGAAACAGAAAGAAGAGTTTGACATATATCAATTACACCAAGAAGTTCCTATATAAGAGAAAAAGAGCAAGATAATGAAGAGTTTGTTTTTAATTTCGCGATTATAATGTATTATAATAGCTAACCAACTGAGGGCTAGATTTCTATATCAATAATTAAATAACTGATTTGTCGGTCGACGGAATCCTATCCTGTCTGCGTTGCAAGTTTTATTAGATTCAGCTAAGGGGGTTTGATTTGGGATAGGTAATACCAGTGCAATGGAACAAATATTTTTAAAATAGTAGAACGTCGATTTAACAACTTACAATGTTTGAAGGTGAGATAATCCATAAAAGGGGTTACCATTTATTTGCTTGATCTTGTTGCTGTGAAGAAACCTGGGAATGGTAAAGCATACAACAAGTTGAATCACTAACACTCTATTTAGTTTCGTGTTCACTTTTTCTGCATATATCTCAGCAGTTTTTAAATAATCTATCAAACTGGAAGATTCTTATCAATTGGAAAATGTTTTTCATCAGTTAAAGAAGGCAACATTTACTAAGCTGACAGTCCTTGTCCATCGTTATTATGTCACTTTTAAACATGAATGGGAAGATAAATATTTACGTCAATTAACGTGGATTTTGTACACTAAGTACTTTCCTGTGATTTATTGCCCCTTTAAAAAATTGCTTCCTTCGCACAATTTTAAAAATTCCCTCATAAGATGGGGTAAAAGAATATATCTAACGATTATAAGGATCCTTTTGACGAAAGTAAAATTCGAATTACTCTTGGAATGAGATTTAAGTAGAAAGTAACCGTTAAAAACTGTTACATAACAAGGATATAAACATAAAAGTTTGAGAAGAAAAAGCATATCAAATTATCGTATCCTTTTAAATCAAAGGAACGGAACTTTTCTCTAATGGCAGAGTTCATCGGGTATAGCCTCAGTACATAAAAGAGGAGCTCATTTCCCACGGCCATGGACCACAAATAATAAAATACCCTTCCTAATTCTAGGCTACTCACAAGATTCTTAAAGTAGTAGCATTAGCAAACGCATTATCAGGGATTACTCTCAGGTTGTTGCCCATCAATCCTCTGTTATGGATAAAAGAAGAAATACATGGCTGCTCTTAGGCTCATAAGTTTTAACCAGCTTGTAGTATGGCAGTATCAAGTTTACGAAGTGAATTCTCCTTTTACTTTCCAAGATTATTTGTGCCACTAGCTGAAGAGGTTCAGATCTCACTAGTTGTGAAATAAGCTGTATATATTTGCTATATAGCTCAGAACTTTTTTCCTATGATTAACATATACCTTTGTGCGATACATGTACAAGATATTTGTACCATGAACCTAGTGCAATGTTCGAGCTCTCACGAACCCTTCCAAAACTTCCTTTATTAGACACATTTTAAGAGAGCACAAGAAATCACCTTCTCAGCATGCCTGAGACTGTTTAAGAACTTACTGAATTAAATCTATAAAATCTAAATGTAAATGATATATATATATATATATATATATTTATATATATATATATATATATATATATATATATATATAGGAGTAGTGTGGCACACGAAGATGGACAACTTCGAGCGAAGGAAGACATATACTCAATAAAAAGTCTAAAAAGTTTAATAAAAAACGTTTCGGTCCGAGACCTTCATCAGTTGTAATATAATGACTTCAAAATTTTTAAGTCATTGTATTATATATATATATATATATTTAAGTTGGGCTTAGTTGGGTTTCATATGGGATTATAGGCTTCCCCTACCCGGTCACCTTGAAAAGTTAAATTTCCCGGGAGACCACGTCCCCGATCACGTAAATCACATCTTTCATTGAAGAGTTGCCAGCATGGTTGTCCTGATAGTGTAGTGGTCATCACAGCTGACTAGTAACAGGAGGGACGTGGGTTCAAATCCCGCTCAGGGCAAATTTTATTTTCAATCATTTATTCTATTTTTAAGTATGATTACTTGGGGTGTACAGGGTCAGGGATTCCCTCGCATACAAAATATATGTATATATATATATGCAATAAAAATATCACCCATGGACGGTAATGAAAGATAAAATATAAGATTTAAGACCATAAACAACTCCGTGCGTAAGTATTATTTTTATGAAAATTTTAAAACTTACAGGACTTGTAGATTTGACAGTCCAGTAAATGTGCTAGAGGTGATGTCTGTGATGTTGTTAAAATTTAAAAGCCTTTCAGAAAAGCAAGAAGAAAAAGAAAAAGGGAAGAAACATTAATTCCTTACAAATTCATCTGAGCACGTGCCTATTCCCACTACTAAGCGTCAGAAATATCGTTGAGTTGCGATTCTCATAGAACAACGACGATTAGATCTCATTTGATGTGTGTCTTCGAATTCTTCCAAGCTTTAGCCATAGACTTATTCTACCTTCCCACTGTATACGTTGTTCTATAAGAATACATTCTCCTATGTTCGCTTCATGAAACAATCACTGGTGAAATATAGACCCCTGTGGTCTGACCTCTAGTAAACGACAAATTCCCTAAAGCGACTACTTAGACGTAACATTTCGGGAGGTCGTTTACGGGAGGTTTGACTGTAGTTTTATTCAGTAACTACTAACTCATCGACCACCTGCAGAATGCTGCATTATTTTTAAACAACCCTGCTTAATCCATCTTACCAAAGCAATTCCTTATAATTAAAGGTTACCTCTTAATCAGATTAGACTAGAGATCTTGGATAGGCGTACGGTATTTCATTATCCTAGAGTCATTGTATTACAGTAAGAATAAATAACTGTTTAAACTTACAAGACTAATAAGTTCTTGCATCCAGTGAAAACCCCATCTGCTATGTGTTGTAGTTTGTTGAAGGAAAAAGACCTGAAGCGAACATTTCAAAGCTTTTTTCTCTTTCGAAAGTGAATAATGATGACAATGATAATATTAGTACTAAAAGGGATAATGATATCTATGGTAATATTAAGAATATAAGTTGTAACGATGCCGACGACTTTATCAAAGCATTTCCACTTGAATACAACATCGGCTTTAAGTTGTCTGTGATTTAGGTATTAAGAGTACCTATTTCAAGCATGGAAAAAAAAATTCAGGTAAGTAATAGGTAAGTAAGAGCAAAGACAAACACTTATCACATGTACTGTAAGGACTCTCGACCGATATTTCAGGCAATACATCGATCGAGAGTCAGTGGATTCTCTACCGGTATATTGGTTGATACTCAGTCGACACTCGGTGGACAGTCGGTGGACAGTCGGTGGACAGTCGGTTGACATTTGGTGGATAGTCGGTCGACACTCTGTCGATATTCGGTCGACATTCGGTCGATTGTCGGCCGATACTCTATCGAGACTTGATCAATAGTCAATAGGCGATAGGCGATAATCTCAACTGATCTATCGACCGACTATCGACCGACTATCGACCGACCATCGACCGACCATCGACCGACTATCAACCGACTATCGACCGACTATCGACCGACTATCGACCGACTTTCGACCGACTATCGACCGCCTATCGACCCACTATTGAACGACTATCGAAAAACTATCGACCGACTATCGACTGACTATCGAGCGACTATTGACCAAGGGTCGACCGCCTATCGCTGAGGGTCGACTGATGTATCGAATAGATAATTGCAGAAGATTTCATTGTAAATCTCTCAGAAATTTACTTACATCAGTTTCAAAATAGATTAGAACTATAATTCCTTAGTCATATGAGTAAAACATTAGGGAGGTTTGATGCACTCATGAGATTATCTTGGAAAATGCTCTCACAATAGGTGTATTGGAAGATGGCCTAAACCACGAGTCTTGATTCGTTTCAGTGAGATTCTTTCGCCATTCCGCGTCAAATTTCTTCTTGGAACGTTCTTCCAAGAGATATAATACAGGCTGAAAGCCTTCATAATTTTAAAAACAAGCTTTATCATCATCAACTTAATAAATTTTAAACTAGAACCATCTTTTGATTAACGCCTAGATTTTTGAAGGATGGAATTGTATTTTATGTTTTTATTTAGCATTTTCTATTTCTGTTTGGTAGTTTCAATATAGGACTAAAGTCTTATCTCCCTTTTCAAGATGTTTTTCAATAGTTCTTTAACTTATTCTTAATTATTAATTAATTATTAGTAATTAATTGTGCTAGCCTCTTAACTCCCTTTTCAAGATTTGTTCCTGTAATAAGCTTTTTTACATCTTGAATAAAGTTAGTATCTATGTATGTATATATTTATGTTTTCTTTTTTTCTTTTTCCCCAATGGAATTTTCTGCCTTTTATTTTTCTCCATTCACATCCTATTGTTAAAAGCAGAGAGTTAGCAAAGATTTCCATGTTGAAACCAAGATCAGGGCAAGTTCACGCGAATGAAATTCAAGGACTAGGATGTTTAACTACAAGAAACCCATCGAGAGTCATATATGCTGACATGTTATAACTGGTGATTCACATTTTGGCAGGCCAAAGAATTCCGTTCGAAGATGCGTTTTTTATATATAACTCGCATGCATTTCAATATATTTTTACGAAAGCTTTTCTTGGAAACTTTCGTTCAAATTATAAGATCGGCCCTTGAGGGTTTATTTTATCCTCAAGTGCAAATATGATTCGAGTTTTGAGGGCCAAAACCTCAGCAATTCTTGGATTAAAAACCCCAAACACTCAATTGAGAGTGATTCTTTTCGTCTATATTTTAAGAAAAGGAGCTTTGTTGAGCTTACAGACCAAGCAGCATTGGTGAGCATTGGAGGTCGTCCTTATGAAGCTTTTCGATTTGATTCTTGGAGAGCAACCTGAAACACAATAAAAGTATTTTTCACAGCGAGATTGAATGTTTGCTTAAGTAATATCTGTACACTCCTTACCTTAATATGCATTCAGTTAAACCAACGGTTTTAATTTAGCTGTCCAACCTTGCGATTACGAGGCTCCCATATTGAGGAACTCCATGCGTGTGACATGCTTTGGATTCCTCTCATCGTATAATTTAGATTTGTGCTTTTTTTCTCTAGCTAATAACGTAACGAGTCACGTCAAATTGATTTAGCACACAGTGCCTTTTGTAAACTTTGAAGGAATATTGGAATTTTAATTCTGGTTGGTCAACTCTATCTCACCCTCAAATTCACCCTCTTCCCTTTTCTCGTGAGGTGGGGAGACTTTCCTTGGAACAGAAAAAGGCTGCAGGTTTGGAGTTGAATGAAAGAGTCAAATCCATATGACACTCCGGTGTTTAGTGCAGCACTAAACCCGAGAACAATCCCAACTTACACAAATCCCAGCGCTTTAAGTCGAGGTAGATCGGGCACAGATCTCAGCTGATTGTCATCTAAGTGGCTAAAACGTAAATCAAAATAACATACTAGTGAAAGCTGGAATATAATATCAATCAATTTTCTACAATACAAGAAGAAGATAAAATACAAGTGTCTTCATTGGACATTCGAAACAATGATATCGTGAAATATCTGGTTTAGCAGTCAAATTTCCTTTTAAGTAACTTCAAAGCAATGGATGATGAAATAGGCAAACACATCTACAACAAAGCAACCAATAGAAGATTTAAAATAAAATTGGGGTTGAGACTTATCTCAACGCGAGTGATTCAAATTGAGTGCGGCGCCACTTGTCTTAGCCATGCGGCACCTAAGAATTAGCTAGTCATATGGTTCAAGACATTTAGCCATGGCTCTTGTTCTAATTCACTATGCATACGTAAGCATTGTTATTTCAATGAACATGTCATTTCTTACTTACAATTCAAGAAGGCTCGTGAAGCGCTTGAATGTTCCATCCTCTATTGTTCTAATTTGATTTCCATCTAGGCGCCTGTGTTAAATAAGTGAAACTTGTGTAAACGATATCTATCAAGGGAATTTTACAAAGCGCGTAAGAAACTAGCTCATCAAAAATATATACGAAGACTGCAGGTTCTTAGAAGAGGCTTATTTTGTGAAACGTTGCGTTGATGGACTATACTGAGGATTTTGTTAGTCCGACTACAACGCAAGATAATTTGATGGAGCAACCGTAAAATTTTAGTCCTATACTCGATTACGAATCCGTACAAAACAGTTACAACTGTGGATATTGATAAATGCATTAAAATAGATATAGATTTTGACTTAATGGTGTTCATGGAGGCGAGGAATACTGGAGCGCGCATTCGTGGTAAGCGAGTCCCATATTATGTATGCAGTAGCAGATACCAAAATCACGTTCCGGCCGCGCTATGAAAGTATACGAAGATGAAAAGCAACGTAGATCAAGGGCTGTAACGAAACCTATCTACAATTAAACAAGCTGAAGAAGCAGGAGTTTTGGAGAAAAATGATGATGAATAGACCAATTCATTTGACCATAAAATGACGTTACAGAAGGCAAATAAAATCACAAGTAATTGGCAAGTTTGAAGGATTTTTAATTATTCTCAATAAAATCAAAGGATCTTAAGTGACTTACAGAGTTTGAAGCCCATCAGATGGTCCTTCAAGGGTGGCTATTGATAGGTGCGATAGGAAGTTAACATTCAGGAAACTGCAAGATAACAACAAGTTTTGGCATTGCCAAAAGTAGTCTTTCCTGCACTGAAATGTAGATTTGATTAAGAAATGTTGATTGTTTTTTAACATAAGCTGAGCTATAAAAGAAACAACTGTAAGGCGTACAGTTTTTGCTGTAAAGAGTCAAACTTACAGTTTTTTGAGCTTTTTCATGGCTTCGAAAGTTCCTCCCTCAATGTTTGTAAGACCACAAGAGGCCAAAAATCTTACAGAATAGAAAATTTGCATGAGCAAGAAGAATTTTATCTGTGGGACACCACAGAAGTATGCAAACGTAAATTCATGTCGCACGAACAAGAGCAGATAACAATTAATTGTCATCGTCCAGCCCCGCTTGCAAAACGCAACGGAAAACCAAATTAAGTAAAAACTGACTAGTGCAGGGCCGAACGGGTTGAAGTGAGCCGGTCTTGAAAAAGTATTCAGGCCCTGCCGTCCTTACAACGCTCTGCTCCAAAAAACTTAAAGAAAAAAGTTTGAATTAGAAGAGTCGTGTCTTTTAAGGTATATAGTCCATGGACCAAACCCCTAAAATAGGGTTTCTTGTACCAATTTGAGGGTCCAGTGCTATCGTGGATTTTTTAAATCTAAATTTATTGAAGTTTATGAAAATCCACGATATCAACGCTGAATAGATAACTTTTATGGTGAAATGAGCTGAAATTTAAAGGGGATGGGTATCCAGTAGGATAAAAAATCTGGGTATTTTTGCATAATGCTCGACATTAAAAAATTGATATTTTTGTCCCATGATATCCGCACGAAGTGGTTCTTGGATATGTTATGTACATCTATTATACCTTTCTTTCCAGCAAGTGACGTGTGTTTACTTCGTTGCCATGGTAACGAATACCGTATAAACGGTATTTTTCGCCTTTGAGTGCTTGTTTTTACGCTTAGCGAAATCATAAAGTTTGCTTTGTAACTTTGATGTACTCATAATGCCCCAAATTCTGTGTTTCAATTTAATAAGAATTCAAATCATAACATATTACAAGATAAAGTGTTATCCGTGAAATATCGCTTGACAAAAACTGCTATTATATTTAGAAATAGGGAAAAACATCGAAAAATTCGTATCTTTTTACCATTTAGCAGAAGTCAAACTATACTTGGACATTTTATGGTACGCGATTGATTGTTCATTTAAAAAATTATTTAACTGATTTTCTTATCACGGAAATGGTTTCCAAGGAAACAGAATACTTTTCTTGTTTAACCCCATTGCGATATTCGCCGAATATTTTGTATTTCGTTTTTACGAAATAGAATATTATCAGTTATTAAGAGCGTTTACATCAGTCCTCAATTACATCAGATGTAATCTGATTAGCTATAGGCTGTAATGATCTCCCTTAAGTCATTAAGGCAGTCCGCCCTTTATGTACCCATCGCAGAACACCATTCATACTAGTTTCGTACGATTCAAGCATCAGCCTTACCAGAGGATAAAAACATTCTGTTACTTCCAAAAATTAAACCAGCTTACTTCCACCACTTATAGCAAATATCAGGTCTTGTCCTAACGATAGCATAAGGCGATGAGTTCTTGGCGAACAAGATTCCATACCTGAAAAGTTAGTGCTACCCGTCAAGAGTATATAAGAACTTTTTCACTACCTCTGGAATGTTCACGGCATTTTCGGTCAAGTCAGATGGTTTTAGAGGCCATGCAGCTTTGGTATCTTGGGCTTGGATCGCTTCTCTTGGGCTAAAGGCGGTTAATGATATATCGCTAGAGCTGGACGAAATAATATTACTCTTCTCTGTCACTTGCTTGGCCAAATCCAGTCTTGAAAGATCTCTTGGAATAGCAAAAATTCGATTGTTCCCATATAGATCTTCAAAATCAATAGCATCTCTAAATTCTTTCTCGAGACTTCTTTTGAAATGGGTTCTTGTGGATTCTGGTATTTCCAATTCTCCTTGAGAGTTAACAAAAGTGGTAAACAGGGCATATAAGTCGCTCAATCTCACAATCCTAGGATTTTGTAGCAAATGGGTTCTAATGTAGTTGACCAATTTCTCCTACCCCTGCAACTCGGTACGGGGATATTAGATATACTCCTTGTCTTCCTTCTTATCGCCACCTAAAGGGATATTCTGGGTGTAATTGCGATAGCATGACTTATGGTAACATGCTTCAGCAGCCACAAGCTTTCTAGAGACAACAGCCAAGATTCTGTGATCATTTTTCCTACAGCAGCCTTCCTGATTTTTTCATCGACGCGCATATCCACACACTGAATCAGTTTCTCCCTCGTGCGAGAATTCCTGGTGTATTTATCTTTTTCGCAAAAGATACAAACCCACTGATAAATTCTACTAGGATTTTGCCCTGGGTTAATTTATTTTATTTTATTAGCTTTGCCAACAATACATACAACCTCTAACATGACTGGATAAAATAAAATAGAAATAACAACAATAACGGGCAGTCATCCACAACAGCGATAGCTAATTACTGTGGTCCCAAAAGTATTAAAATGGTAAAACGATCACATCAGTAATTAATAATTAAGAGCAACATAGAGTTAGAGTTGTTTTCAGGCTGCGACAAGAATTGCATTTTGTACAAATAGTTTTATAATTCCTGGGAATGTCAATGTCATAGATCTCTCGAAGTGCGGTCGAATAATAACTCATCAAAACACGTTGAAAGTCACTCACATTTTTCATACTTAAGTTAAGCTCGTCAGAAAATGGGTTCCAGATTCTTATTGTTCGTATAAGAAATGACCGATGAAAGGTTGAGGTCCTGCATTTATGTACAAAGTATTTAGTAACAGTTTTACTGGCCGACGATCGTGTGTTTCTTGTAGAACAAGGAATAGGAGCAATTGCGGGGTCTATATCCACCAAACCAAGGGAAATCTTAAAAAACAGTAACATATCTAAGTATTCATGCCAGTAGCTAATAGGTAGTAACGATAGAGTTTATAGTCGTTCTTCAGAACTTTGAATGCACGAGAATAGTAATTTCAAGATGTATTTTGTAGCCCTTCTCTGTATATTCTCTAGATTTGAGATAAGATGAATAGATTGTGGTGCCCAAACTTGTGTAGCATAGCTTAGATGAGGTCTAACGAATGTTAGATAGAATAATCTTTTTACACTGATACTTTATATGTAACGCATGTTTCGTTTAGCAAACCCAAAGAGCCTGTCTGCGCGTGAGCATTGCTCTAAGACTTGGCGGTTCCACGTTAGGTGAGTGGAGACCCAGACACTAAGATCGCGTTCGTGACTTGCTTTCTCCAACATAGCTCCATTCATATCGTAGGGAGTGTTCAGTGGCTTGATTTTACGTGTGATGGACTGGTGTTGGCTTTTCTTCTCATTAAATTCTAAGCCCGATTCTATGCACCAAGATCCGATATTATTTAAGCTCATCTGGAGAGCAATTTTATCATCAGTAGATCTTATTTCTTTGTAGAATTTGGTGTCATCTGCGAACATTGCAGTTTCGCTCTCGGAGACCATGTTCGGAAGGTCGTTTACGTAGAGCAAAAACAGAGCGGGTCCCAAGATGGACCCCTGGGGGACTCCTGATGTAACAGGTAATGCATCAGATGTGGTGCCAAGAACAGTAAGGCGTTGGAGACGACCTGTTGTGAGTTTCTACAGGAACCATTCGTTTAGTTTCTCCCCCAAACCAGAGATATTAATTTTAGACAAGAGTTGGGCGTGGTTCTTTTTGTCAAAGGCCTTTGACATGTCCAAATAGATGACGTCAACCTGACTTCCCCTATCAAGTAGGCGGCCGATACGATCCAATGTTTCGATGAGGTTGGTGGTACAAGATTTTCCTTTTAAGAGGCCGTGTTGATGTTTACCCACGTGGTTGTATAGATTAGTTTGGATGTTATTCAGAATGCATCCTTCCAATACTTCAGAAACTATGGGTAGTAGAGATATTGGTCGATAATTCTATACTTGTTGACGATCGCCTTTTTTGAAAACAGGTACTGTGTTGGCCAGTTTCCATTCCATTGGTATGGTGCCAGAGCTGCGTGATTGATTAAATAAAAGGCAAAGTGAACGTGTAATGACGTCAGCAGTTTTCGGTTGTCGGATGGAAGATCTTCGACTGTCGGTAGAGTCACAATTTGCTCTCTCTTTCGCATCCAATTGAGATAACTTGTCGAGGTTTCTCTTCAGCGTAAATATGCCACGACATTGCCTATGGTAAGTAACTTTAGGTAGTTCTCCCTCCAAGATTTTTGGCGATCTCGAGAATCGGCTCGTAGTTACGAATAGTTATAGCATTTAAAAGTGTTTTCCAGGATTCGAGGTCCTTTAAGGTTTCCAATTCTCCCGTGTAGTTGCAACAGTGAATCGTCCATTCTTCCTCTCTCCGTTGTCGTTTATCCTGTTCTCTATCATCTATAACTTTTCGTTTGGCTCCTTTGGTTCAAAAGTAGAAATATATAGTGCGAAGATATAGTCCCCGATGTAAAGAAACACTGCCGAAAGTATTTATCAACTACATCAGGGGGTTATAAAATAAAATGATTGGTCTGGCTGCCTTACAGTTCTCGACTTTCTGGCTATTAGCGAGCTCGAATGGCTGACTATTTCATTATCTCCTTTTTGAAATGTGAAAACGACTTAAGAAACAAGAAAATTCGAGCGCGGTATCCTTCATTAGCCCACACTGGGTGCCATAGGCTCCATTATTCAAAGTCCGGAGGGATAGTTTAAAAATGCTCTGACTAGTGAGAGTAAGTTTATTTAATGATCAAACCTCCATTTACCTCTTGAATGATTGTAAGTTTTGGAAATATGTTAACCCTTTATTGCCAAACCTAAAAGCAGCCTTAAGATATTGATAGTCATTTATCAATGTGCAATAATACTTGTTCCTCCTAGTTTCGATTTCTTTGTTAAAAAAGATAAAATAGCGAGAAACAAACACTTGCCTGCCTCAGTTGCAGTCGCCATCTTGAATTTTACCCTTGATGCATTGCAATTATAGGCTCATAATAAATTATTTCTTATGTTGTCGTTTCTTGAAAAATATCCAAATCTAACACAATAAGCTATGAAAAACGCTTCCTTGTTAAATTTTGATACCATAAATAAAGTTTTAACTTCGAAAAATAAGTTCTATAGCACTCTTAAAATTCAACATAGTTTTCATGCAAAACTGATATTTCAAAGCTTCAAAAATACAAAATAGCTACCGATTTTAGATTGATATCATGACTTTTTGGAATGACCTTCGGACAAGCTTCAAATCGGTACCACTCTCGACTGGTCCTTCGAATTGGTACATTCGAGTGGCTCTAGCTCATGGACTTATAAGGGTTTTCATGTTCTGTGGCTGCGTGTGCCCGTCTATCGCGTCCTATTTACTTTGAAATTTTCAAAAATTATTAGTCTTATGATAAAATGCTTATTGACAGGGTTTAGACGGGCTGAACAGGAAAATATTTGGCTCTTAACTATATTCTCGTTCGGCCCTCCCATTCAATCAAAAAGTACATAATCCATTTTTGTGCATGAACAAATTTCAACACATTCGAGACTCGTCCCCTTCAGAAATCTGTCGAGTCTTTTTACTGCTACCTTCCGCATTAGTTCTATAAAGATTGCTGTGGAATTAATTGTGGTAAGATGCGTTCATCAGTTTATTTTTACTGTTGAGATTTTCACTGCGAAGTGCCATCGTTTTTGCTTTTGATTAGACGAACGATGTATTTAGACAGTCATTCGCTTTCAATGTATATGACTTGTGTCAGCCAGTATGAAAAAAACTTAAGGATGTATGAAATAAAATGGACTGTGCTTGACCGATTTGTTATTCCCTTGTTGCAGCCGATGCATCGTTCGTTTTTCTTTTCTGATGCATCGCAACTCGTGAATAAAAATCGTTCCTGAAATAATCTCTATTCGTTAACTTACAATTGCTCCATATTGTTAAAACCAGAGAAAGTGTCCGAAGTTAAGTTAGATCCGATCGGATTTCCATCGAGATCTCTGGAGAGATGATAGAAAGTCACTTTTAGTATATAGATAACAATGTTGTTTTAGCTAAGATCGCAACGTTCTGACTGCATACTGCTGTTCCTCATCAAGGGAAGGCAGCATTGTCGAGTGGTCTTCGTGTCGGACCTGTAATCTGCCGCTCCCGGGTTCGAGTCCCGCCCTGGCCACTACTCGGATTTGTTTTACGGTAGCCCCGAGTTTCAAATCCTCAACCATGCTTGTAATATAGCCAACTGATTTGCCTTCGGCCAGTTCGGGTTTCTTAACACTGTTATTTTCTATTTGAATTATCTGTTTAGGTTGTTTCGTTGAAAACCTGTAAACTAGCTTCTAGATAAGTGTTTCTCCGCTTTAAAACTGTTAATTTTTTTCCATTTTATTTTATCTAAGCGATGGAATAGGATATTAATTGTTATAAGGCATGAAGTTCGTTGTGATAAAGCGATTTTTATTCGCATGGCACAATCCTTTGTTATCTCGGGTGAAAGCAATGCATTCATCTTCTATCAATTATCTTCCTGCTCATTTTTGTAGAATACAACAACAATATCGAGAACGTTAACGATAACTATAATAGGCCTATTTTGGGACCTTAAATCGCCTAAAGTCGCCTTAAATCGACTTAACTTGTCTTAAGTCGACTTAACTTGTCTTAAGTCGCTACTGGTTACGCAATGTTTTAAGCGCTCCATTCTTCTTAATTAACCCTATTCACCCCACTCTAATCATGACTATTGAGTTTATTGCAAGGGGGTTGTGTAAATATTTGTAAGGTTTACGGAAAGACTTATACTAACTTTGCTTTTATCACTTCAGTTAAATAAAATTGCATTAAGTCGCCTTAAATCGCACAAAGTCGCCCAAAGTTACGGCAACTAAAGAATGAGCAAGGGAAGTTGCTTTATCTTGAATTCAGTTTCGATGGACATACTTACAAGTACACGGCGCTTTTTATTTCTTTTGAGAACACTTTGAAGGCACTCTGCGAAATATAGTTGCCCCATAGAAATCTGGGAATTAAAAGTGCTAAATAAGCTACATCAAACTACACGTAGTTAATTAGTTTATTATGAAATAAACACTGACAGTAACGTCTATGTTCTGATTGCTCGTCCTTCTTCTACTCTTTGCCCATGGATGCATGTTGCTGTCGCATGAGCTCATGTTTACAAAATATGGTATCGCCATTATTTTTGTCCTTTCCATGATTAAGAAAGGTTTCTGTATTCCGTGAAATATACCACAGTTTAGCTCATCTTCTATACATAAGGAGAGAGGAGGGGGAGGGAAGAGGGACGCTATATTAATGTTGTACCCAAAATTACTGTTCGGAAGCCTTATGAAACCACAATTTCTCATGGCGTACCCTGAATAGATTTGTCACATTTCTTATTTTCCTCAATTCCTTTTCTAGTTTATAATGCTCTGGCTGATATTGTTCATAGTATCTATCGCAAATTAAAATCGCTATACGCACATTCTTGTTAGATTCTTCAAATTCTGGAGTGCGCTCGGAGGAATATGCTCCAAAAGGTTCCCTCCAAGGTCTCTGACGAGAAAGCAATGCACTATTACGTCCATGAGTTAAAAAATCATGCAACGTTACGTCTATAAGTCAAAACAGAATTAGGAGTAAAAATTTAATCAGAACATGGTTCTAGCAGAGTTCATAGTCTGAGGTAGCGAAGAGGTCAGGGATAGATGGAATTCTACGACAAGGGACATTTTTTGGATGCTTCTCAAATTCAAATGCCTTTCCATCCCGAGGCTAAAAACATGTTTAATTCTGATACAATGAAATATATGAAGTTCATATATTTCATTGTATCTGATTTATTACTTTCACGGGTTTATTACGAATCAACTTAACGGCCTGCTCCCAGTTGGCTTGTTAGCTCAATTGGTAGAGCGCTGCACTGGTATCGCAGAGGTCAGTGGTTTGAGTCCCGTACAGGCCTGATTTTTTTCAGGTCTGATCTTCGCTATTGCTTAAATAGCGCTATCTTCTGTGAGGATCGTGCATCATACGTATGTTTAATTCTATAGCTTATTTCCTTAAAGCGGCTCGCCGAAAACAATATTCTACAGTTCACCATTGATGTGTGCAAATCATATTGAGGGCTTCTCTCATCCTTGGGATCCTCCTAAAGGTTTCCCCATATCCATTGGCTCATGGAGCCTTACAAAGGCGAATCCAATGAGTAGTTTGACATTCTTGGGTGAGATTTTTTCAGATGCTTATACATAATTTTTCAATTACCTGTTTCCGATTAGGTTTTTTACTATGATGAAAGCTTCAGCTCAAGCTATCAATTCAGTCCAGTTTTCGAGCGTAAAATCACGCTAGTCATCAAAACATTACAACTTAAACTCCTCCCCTTCAGCCATCCAACCAAATGATTACTATCATACATTACTGTGTGATGTGTGATCGAAAATATTCTATGCCGCAGAATCTAAAGATCCTTATTCCCTTCTCTCGTTATAATTACCCTTGAATACATGTTATCTACTTACAAGTAGGTTAATTTCGTCAAATTCTGGAATGCGTTCACTGGTATAGATTTCAACATGTTCCGTGACAAATCTCTGGGGAGAAAAAAATTGTTTCAGGGAATAGGGGCTAAATTCAACGAACGGAAGGAGGCGCGAAGGCTGTCGGGATCTCTGTTCCGTGCTGATATTGTACAGTGTAAGATACATATTACATTATACTATTGGTATTTATATATTTACAAATACAAGTTATATACATTGTTCCCGGTGAGATTGCTTCAAGTAAAACAAAGAAAACAATAAGAATAGCTTTCACAATTTTTAGATCAAATGACAAGTGAATAAATAATTAAAAAAGGTATTTAGGAATAAATATAACTAAATAAGTAAATAGATAAAGGAATAAAACTAGGCAATGTCATCTTAAAAGCCATAAAGAACGAAGCAGTCCTGTTCAATGGTAGGTATCTTAATTTGAAGTTTAACCAAATAAACACTGCGCTTGGCATTTGATTTATTGTCCAAAAAAGCTTATCGCTCCAACAGAAGCAAAGAAATAGGCTATAGATAAGGGAATGGTTAAAGGTTACTCGATGCTGCGCCGGAGCTTCGTTGGTTCTTCAAACACCAAACGATATGCGGCGGCGCTGCTGACAAAACTCACGTTGAATCGTAAAGTCGCAACTATCTTATTCAACTCGCTTATGGAACGATTATTGAACATTGATACATGAACGAGCTTCTTTCGCTCACTTACATTTTCTTGAGCATTCTCAGATTTCTGAAGGTATGTTCCTGGATCGAGCTCAGTTGATTGCTTGACAAATCCCTTAAGAGGAAAAAAATTGATAAGGAATTGGTGAGGTAGAAAATGACTGATAAGAGAGGAAGACTATTAATTGTTTTTGTCTTTCAGTTTCATAATAAGATCCTATAAAAAAACGTAGTTGCATAAAGGTACTCACAGTATTGCCGTATTGGGTGGAAGGTCACGTGGTATGTGTGTAATTCCGCGGCACTTAATACTGATTCGATGGTGGCCAAAAGGTTTGCATTGACAACTTCCTGGATGAAAGTCTGTTAGACAACAGAACCCGAAGGCCACGAGCCAGAGCACCGAAACTAAAGGTGCCAAAGTATTGCATATCAATGATCGGATTGAATGTGCTTTGCCCATCTGCTCAAACGAAACAAAAATACATATATCCCGTGAAAATTAACAAATGAATGATCCTCTATCTGCATAATATATGATTTTGGTGCTAAGCTAAGGCAAGTTTGAAACACTTGGAGTGAGTCTAGATTATTAGAACGTTTATTTATAGAAATGTAAACACGATTTAAGAATCTATTTTATCTCAAACCATCCAGTAAAATATGCCTTAGATCATATGATTGTAATCTTTATCATTGATCTAAATGTAAGACCCCATATCCTTCAGAGAATTTGCATATCTAGTTAAGTTGAAAGTTTTATCATCAATGTGTGTTAAACAAGACGGCTGTGTTATGTATGTTATGGTATCGCGCGAGTCGATTGTAAAAACCGTGCTTGAAGGTTAGCGCTGCTTATGAATGGAAATATATGATTAAGCTAGTTCTGGGTCTTTCTTATAAAGTGGGTCTTTATTCAAATATGTGAATAAAGGAAAATTTGCAGCATAAGGTTATTCCACGCTTTGACTAAATTTCCCATCACTGTATGTTTGAAAACGATATTCAGAATTTGAAAGAAAAGAACAATGTTACCTCAACAAAGCTTTAAGTGGCTCTGCTTGCAGGCGATGTCAAAGTTGCAAACAATCACTATTTTGACGAATTATTTTGAAATCGTCAGACGGTCTGAAAAATGAAAATTGAATTTTAGAAGAGTTAATGAACCTGGCTTCGGTCAATTAACTTGTTTTGCTTCAATCCATGCTTTTACCAAGATAGAAGACAAAGTTCCAAGTTGCTCAGCCTCAATTGTTGATTTTCCCCAAGCCTACTTCATTCCTGGCTGCGATATTCAAATGAAAGAAGGAAGGGTTATCCGAAGGAACAGTATCAGGACTCTTTCCTCTCGCTCGAAACCGGTCTATTTGACCAGATTAATTAAGTAATTCATATGCATTCATGACATTTCATTTACATTTACATTTTGCTTGAAAAGTACTTAATCAGCACAAATACATGGTTTGATGGGTGCCATTTCTTTCGGAATATAGAGTGAATCTGAAAAAATTCACTATTAATTTAATACATTGCTGAAAGTTTGGCGAATGCACAACTGTAATGATTAGTCATGAAAAATCCATCGAAGAACTGTTACCCTTGAGGAGGCACGGGTGCTTTCGAATGTTCGAGCTTTTCGTGATCAGGGTTTACCGGAGTGCACTCGTATAACCCGGTCGCTGCACGCATACGTGTAGTGCTTATGAAAATACTTGCCTTTATGGGGATTTTTGTGACTTACAGGCACCATTACCAGTCGATAATCCTTACCCTTTGTAGCGTTGGTTGACTGAATAAAAGTTCTTAATTGCGCTTGTGTGTTCTTCTTATTTGTGGGCTGTACGAATTTGCAGTTTTGGAAACTGAAAATTACTGAAATCTTGAAACAAAATTAACGAGTCGATCAGAAAGTTTATACTCTTAGTTTATCTATGGGGGTTTTTGACAGCCGCTAATTTTCATGATAATATCAAATAAGAAAAGATAGCAGTTTACAGCTTTTGTTTAGTTGGAGATAAAAAAAAAAAAAAAGGAAGACAAACATTTTGAACGAGAGTTCATTCCAAATGACCTGGCCCTCGTAAAAACAAAGAAATCAATTAATCGAAAGTGAGTGCAGGTATACAAGCAAACGAAAGTGTGACTCCTGGCATTTTTCCCTTTAAGCTGAAAGCAAGGACAAAGGCATTAGCGTTTCAGCTGTTTCATGGTTTAAACGAGGGTTCATTCTGCATGACCTGGCCCTTGTAAGAAGATAATAATGGGAAGTGATTGTTAGTACACAAACAGACGAAACTGAAAGAAAGAAAACAAAACAAAAAAACTAAAAAAAAAAAGCAAAAAAAAATCAGGCTCCTGGAGTTTTCCCTTTAAGCTGAAAGCAAGGACAAAGGCAAAGGTGTTTCAGATGTTTCATCGTATAATATGGTGCGCAAAGTGAATTAGAAATCACTGGAGATGGTTTATTATTATTATTCACCAATACCCTCCAGGCTATACACTACGTCACCCTCCTTTTAAATCAGTTCGCAAAGTGCAAATGGAAGTGAACCGAGGATTTCACATCCATTTACACTTGACCACGATTCACTCACCATATTTCGCCGAGCGAGTTTCTTTTACGCCAGGTAGGTAATCCGCCATTATACTAGGTCACCTGGTAAATGTGAGCAGTGTTCCAAGATACAAGGGAAAAAAGTTCAAAGTATCTCACAGGATAGTTTTAAAAATTCGGATGAACCATGAAGTAAGAGAGCTTTGAATGCCATAGGAGACCATACTTCACTGTCGAATTCAGCAGGCACTCTGACCTACCACAACTTATGATTTCGTGTTACTTACGAAATGTTATGTTTTTATGACATTAACGGGAAAAAAGATATAAAGCCACCCTTGGCGATATTTAGTTAATTAAAAACAGGAGACTAGTTCGCATAGACGACACCACAGCTGTCATGCTTTCTATGCGATCATCAACGACAGTTCCTTTTGACGCATGACGCGTAACGTCACTTTTAATCTCTACAAATTCTGTAATTGTCATGAGCTTAAAATAAATGTGATACTAAATAATGATTTACCATGTAAGCGTCATGGAAATCGTAGGAGCTGTTAAGTTTGCTCTATTAAAGTGTCAATACTTATTTTCATCGCTTCAGAAAATAGTGAGGTGATCAAGTCAGCTGGTAAAGTCGGAAAATATTCGATAACATCATTCTTTTCATGCCCACATATGCGAGGTTAACAAGATGGTACGAGTTTGTATACGTAATTGCCCAAATCTTCAAATATGACATCGATTCAAGATAAAAGAACAAAGTCAAAAACGTCACACGATATGCAGGTTTTTCAACTCAGTGAAGCGAAGAAGAAAGTTGAGTCGAGATAATATGAAATTATCACAAGAGAACCACTGACCAACTATTCAACTAACAGATAAAGGGGAGAAGAGAAACGGAAAAATGAAAAAGATGACCGATCATTGAGATAAATTTTCATCCATTTAGAGAGGTCAGGCACTGTGGTTCAGAAAAAAAGTTTTGCAAGAGAACAAATCATAAAATGAGAACTGGAAAGAAAATTCAATGACCAGTTCGCGAAAAGATCGCTATTTCGAAAGGCTATCAAAAGACTTTTTTCAGTCTAAACGTCAAGATTTATATAAAACAGAACGGTTGATTAATCATTCATTAATCATATTTTTTTCGTTTCAGTTCATGATTTGTTTTTGACGTCAAGCTTAATATACTTGATCAGCAGGGATTTGCTAAAGCAAAGGCATAGAAAAAACCAGGAAAGATTTATTACTCGACGTTTCGGGGTCATCGTGACTCCATTATCAAGAGACTAGTTTAAAAACATGCAAATAAGGAAAGGTACAAGAATAGCATAAATTAGACTCGTGGTCACTTACACGAGCGCGTAGAAGGGCACAAAAGGAAATCATCTTCTATCTACAAACACTACCACCTCCAGCACAATAGTGAAATGCCTGAACGCTTGATCGAGCAATTCAACGTCATCACGAAATGTAACGGCAAATTTGATTGCCTTGTTAATGAAATGTTGTATATTCGCATGCGTAAGCCAACACTGAACGTGCAAACGGATTCCATCCGCGCCAAGGTGTTTGTTTAAGCCGTTCAGTCTAATTTATGCTATTCTTGTACCTTTCCTTATTTGCATGTTTTTAAACTAGTCTCTTGATAATGGAGTCACGATGACCCCGAAACGTCGAGTAATAAATCTTTCCTGGTTTTTTCTAAGCTTAATATAAAACAGAAAAATTAATTAATCACTCATTAATCATATTTTTCCCTTTTGGTTCATGATTTGTTTTGTTTACCTATTTTGATGGTGGACTTGTTTTTTTTAGGTATCGAAAGCACTCCTCTGTTGTTATGGCTTCCTCTTGTCTGCATCTGATCATCACCTTCCTCCTATTCTGTATGACGTTCGCTAATAAGATGGAAGTCAAAAATTTAAAGTACTGCGGTAAGTAAAAAATTCTAAACACGGAAAGAGCAGCGACGAATTATAATTCAACACTGTTAGTGTTAAATATGAAAATCTAAGATGCAAAAATTGTTCTGGTGCGCTATGCCTAATGTGTCTAAATACGGTTTCTGATTATTAGAAATTAATTATATTTTCATATATCTTACTTTCTTTCCATACACACCTTACTTTCTTACCACACACACGTGAATGGTATCTGCGAGTCAATAAAGCAATTCTTTACACCAAAAAGGCAAATAAAGAGAACCTTGATAAAGGCTCAGAACAGTCCCTTATCGTGTACACACATTTCCGCAGAAAGACCTTGATCTAGGTAGTTACGGATCCCAAAGATTTTTTTTTTGTTTTGTTTTGCTCGATTGCATCGACGATCGACACACTGACAGTTTCGATATTCAAACAATAACAATCTCAGCAATAAGAACAGAATGAATTGATTTCTTCAAATTTCAAAGTTCGATTGGTGTAAATAAAAATTCGTTCATAACAATTTGGGACGTTATCTGAGCTCAATCCGCTCATGATCAACAACTCACTCAGCCCTAAGTAAATCCGATGGTCCTATGCGCGTTTGAAATTCGAACCACATCCCCTTTCATGTGAAATGTTTAGAACACTTTATACTTTCGTAAATTTTAACAAAATCGCCAATAAGATCAGCGAAAAACAAGCCACTGGTTACTCAACTAAAAGAGAGCTACGAGCGCCTGTCAATCCACGTCGAAAATTTTTGCACAAAAATAACCGTTCCACAAGTTTATATCTGTGTTTACTGTTTCTACGCAGTCCGTGGGGATTTTTATTGTAAGCTAATAAATGCTGTGGTGTATCGACTATCGATTGCCTTAACAGGCTCGTGGACAATAAGAAACTGCATTGTTACCATTTTCTTAAATTACATTCCAGCATCTTTTTAATTTTTTTATTTAGTTTGATTCTATTGCACCGATCATAAAGTCGAATAATTTGAATCTAGGCCTTGTCGGACAAATACTAGCTCTGTGACAGCTATTGCATTGGCATAGGTGAAGAAATGGTGATTTTTTGTGGTTGCTCTGTTTCAGGTCCACCAGATAAGACCTTAAAGTTCCACGTGACTCCCTTTCCAGTGATATCCCTGGATGAACCAGTGAATGTCACATTTACTTTTACTGCAGGTTAGTAAGTGATACGGAAAGCTGCCGTGACCAAGCTACATTATTCGACATATTTATCGAGTTACCATTTTCCCAAGAATAAATATAATTGAAATAATTTTGTCAACAGGGAATCAAATTTACATTTCTTTAAAAAAGTGTCAAACATATGAAATATTGAGAGCGAATGTGAATTGACTGAGTGAAAATCGAAAAATGTGGCACATGACATTACGAAATCGCTCCCATTGAAAAACGTCGCACGGGAAAATGCAACTGAGCTAGAACAGAGAAAGAGAGCATGCGTAACTTTATGCAGGCCTGTCAATCTGACTGTCAGTCATGTAATCCCCCGTGTACGCCGTGTTCGCAAGTATTGTTTCTTGCTCAGACAACCGCAACATAGCGCTATTCATCGAAGAAAAATAGCCGTAATCTTGATAAGACGATATTGTTTAAAAATCGATCACATATTCAAGCCGAGCGATGTTTTCATAAAACATTACCAAAATCTCGAAAATTCGAGCTTGAGAAGGGTTCTCTGCTTATAGCTGATTGTTTTTCCGTACATAACTTTTTTTTCCAAACAGCAAATTGAAAAGAAACAGATATATTCGTGTATAAGCCGAGATATTGCATGCAGAAATAAATTAACAAAACAAGTTGAAGTTGGTGATTGACTTTATTTATGTGGTGGCTTAGTAAATACCGCTTACTGTTCGTCCTTGGTGTCGGCGTCGAATTCGTCGTCCATCTCCTCCTTATCCGCTAGTTCTGCTGTTTCTTCCGAGTAGATTGCTTCATCTTCAGTGCGTCTAGAGTGTTAGAAATTCTGCAGGTATAGATCTCGCGAAAGTGTTTTAAGAATTTCGAAACTGAGCAACCGGAACTGCCCATTCCCACGATTGGTAAACAAACTCGTCACATATTACGGTGTTGAAATCTGCGAGAAGTAGCAAGAAAACTTACCTTGGCTTCCCTAACCTGTAAACTAGTCAAGTAATCTCTCATCCAGCCGCGGATATTTCGGAGTGTAACGGCCCATCGTTATGCGTTTCGCTGACATCTTGAGCTCTCCATTAAAGAGGTTCTCTTGATCTTTCCTCCAAAGGCGGACCATAGACTTAGTGATGACGTACTCTCTGGTTATCTCGTAATTGTTTTCGACGGCAATACTGCACTGAAACACTTTTCTGTTTCGAAACTTCTGCGTTGATTTCAGTTTTTTCGAGAATGGAATTCTCTGAATATGGTCTCGGCTTATAGCCGAGTATTTTCAATTCACATGTTTTAAGAACCCAAATAAAACAGACCGAAGTTTAGGGTCTCGGCTTATAGGTGAGTTCGGCTCATAGACAAATCAGAATATGTTACGACTGAAATGCGGCAGATTTACGAGGTTCGACCATCGATTTCGCTATGAAATATTCCTTTTTCGCTCGTTTCACTTAATACGTCGGGAAAGTCTGTATACTTTTCGAAAAGCTAAAGTATACGTTGTAAATTCCTGCTCCACGTACGTACACGCTCAGTTCCAACTCAGCTTTACCATAACAACAGTTCGTTTCATCACCTTCAAACAATACTAATTGCTTCAATTGTATCTCCATTGTCTCTGAACGGACGCAAGCGAAATTCATAGCTCCCGTTTGGGAATTCGTCAATTCAGATCTTAAGAGACCGAAGCTGGCGGTGAGCTTTTGCAACCTCATTCCGCCTGCAAAGCATCATGGATACCTCACTTTTCCCAGGCGACGCTTTTCAATGGGCGCGATTCTGTAATGTCGAAAATCGAAGACCTTCATATATTTTCCCAGAGATACCTTATAGTAAACTTAGCAACGTGTTAAGGTTTTTTTCCCCAGACTTGCTTCTTTACCATAGAAAATTCACCAAAACTGAAACGAGCGTCTGTAGCCGTCAAATTGTCTTTCACCGTGGGTTAGCGTGCTACTGTAAGGCGCAATCCTGTTTAAGACAGGCTATTTTCTATTTGTAGAGACACGATCACACTGCTTCAATAACAGAATTCTCTACTTTTTGATTTCTCCCCGATCACCTAGCTAAAAGGCTAGCTCTCATCTCATTGGCCCAGCGCTAATTGGTTTAAAGGATTATATTCGATGACAAAGGAAAACAGACGTGCGTGTGCTGTCTTAGCCACAAGTATCTAAAATTAAGCATTTGTCAACGGCGTGCAAAACAAAATGGCAAAAATCAGTGCCCCGAGTAGAGGCAAATCAACTTTGCTCATGAAAAGCGCAAAAGAAAGCAAGCTCGTATAAATTTGACAAATTTGTGTCGGAGGGATTGAGGTATGGCTTAAGTCTAAAACGGGACCGTTTAATTTAATTTTGATATCACGGAACGCTATAAAAATCACCAATATTCAAAATCCAAAAATCGCATTTCGTAAGCAGATTTGCAATTATCATTTTCCCCATGCGGTATAACTCAGAATCGGTTCAGGTTACGCTCATGATAAGTAGAAATAGTGTTGTTCTCGACGATATAAAAATTAGTTTGGGGCTCTTCATTTCCGCACGGATAAACCAGGCTTAACTTTGTGAAAATCGCAACATCGTCATTTAAGTCACCCCTTGGTTACATCCGGAACTCCGAGCACATTTCAGAAGTAAGCGATACAGTAAACTAGCCTTGCATAGCTAACCTTGGCGAATTTGTTAACCGTAAAACGGCAAAAATAGCCGTTAGGCGTAAAAATTGACAAATTTGAATCGTGATTATTAAAGATAATGTAACCGTAAAAAAAAATTAGCATTAGAAGTATAAAATGGCCAAAAATGTAATCGTTAGCCGTGAAAGCCGTCTTTCCATTGAGACCCTCATTTCATTGTCACATCTTTTGCGAAAGGCACGGCCAGCCATTCATTTGACTATTCAAGTTCCAAAACCTAGACCTTATAGCCTCTATATTCCGAACCATCTGCTTGAAGTACCTCTATGTTAAAAGGTAAACCACCAGTATTCCACGGGAAAGACTTGACACTTCCGGATCAAATTCCCTACCCCACCCTGGTAAGGTTCAAAGGACTACAATCAAAAGTCTGGGGGTTTCTCAGGATGTTGAAGCTGCGATTATCGTTTAATCGGTGGATAACGTTCCTAACACCAATTCAATATTTTTGAGGATCAAAATCTAAAAGAAGGAAACCAATTAGTGCGGTAGCTGAGCAAAACTAACTCGATTGAGTTGACGACCACACCTTTAACAATACAACCAACCTGTGATCATGTGTGACCTGTGATCATGAATTTCTAGAAGAAAAAGGCAAGCACGAGATAAAACGTTTCAAGGACATGTATTTTTAAATAAAAAAGCTCAGTGAGAACATGAACTATCTACGAAAATATCTCGAGCCTGAAGGTTATAACAAGTTACTATATGGCAGGACAGTCTTGAGACAAATCTGAGCATTCTGATAAGTTCTTGCTCGGCCTGGATTTCGCCATACGGACCATTTCTACGGAAGCGCTCATAAGCAGTATATTTTTGATAGCGTGGCCAAAAAATTAAGATTAAGAAGTTTTCCCGAAAGCCATGATAATATACTTAGTAACATCACTTGCATGAACTTTATTGGGAAATATTGACCCTCGGTTATTTTTGTACGGACCTCGCTGCGGTCGCTCCGTACTACAACGATTTGGGCCAATAATCCTCGTTACGGCCCTCGCGCTTAGTTAGTAACTGAGTTATTCTTTGCGGCAACTGCTCATTTGTCTTCTTTTGTACAGCCGCTGTAATTAAGAAGGCTGACACAAGAAAAAAAATACCTTTATTTTGTTAAACCCGGGTGTTTGTAGTGTTAATCAGAGGCCTTCTCAAAGTAATTGTAAGCTATGGGTCGAGGTATTTCTTGATAATAACATTGGTTTGGCTTTAATGTTTCATTTTCACTCACAAAATATAAAGGCTTTATCTAAAGACTCTGGTCTGTTTAGAGCATGAATCATGCTCAAAAGTCTATCTTATTTCGCCTTAGAGGGGCACGGAGAGTTTGCGCCAAAAACGTAACAAACCTTAATAAGCCAAATTTTTCTCAACTGATTTTGATAAATTAGTCAATTAAGTACATATAGGATTTGGTATGAAAGTTATGCAAGAAGGCGATGATTTTTACCTCAAATTTGACCTAACTTTAGCCCCAGGCCTCTCTCTGTCTAATCGGTCGAGAACAAAGTTACATTTAATGGAGTCAAAGCTCCACTATAGTAGAGTCCATGGTAAAATTTATTTGGTAGCACAATTTACCAATGGAGTTTTAGAGCATTTTCAAAATGCCACCTAGAAGGATGAGTTTTTGGTGCACCATAAGCCACAAATAGACCTCCTCCCCCCAGTTGAAACTCAAGAACAAACAGTCAGAGAAGATAGCCAAAGCGGCTATTGAAATATCTTATCACTCTCAACTTTTGGGTTAAGTTTCAGCCAAATCAGTCGATCACAACTTTTGGTCCCTGGAACACTTTCTCAGACAGGGGCACTTAAGCCATACCTCAATCCCTCCTACACAAATTTGTCAAATTGATGGGAGCTTGCTTTCTTTCGCGCTTAATGTAATAAAGAAGCAAGTCTGGGAGAAAAAAAAAAAAAAACTTGATCACTTTTCTAAGTTGACTATAAGGCATCTCTTACTGAAATATGAGGAGAGTCAATTTTTAGTCGATTAGCCACCTCTCACGCAGTATTGAAAAAAAGTCGCTCTTAAGTACTTTTCTATTCTTCACTAGAGGGAAAAAACTTTACAGATGCATTAATCGTTAAAAATTCTTAAGCCTTTTTATTTAATTTGAGAATCATCGGCAAGTGATACCCTACATTCTTGCTCTCCTCGTTATTTACTCCGAGAATCTCTCACAAAAAAACCTTTCAATCGTTTCGTAAATGTTGTACACACTAATATAGCCTAAAAGAGCGTCAGCTCTTTCCACTGTAAATCCGACCTTTCTATCACCACTTTTCCACAGCTGTGGACGTATTAGATTACACACTGCGTTTTATTGTGACCCATCAAGATGGAAAACCCTTTTGGAAAGGGTCTGACATGGTCAACTGCACACCAAAGAAAATCTTTTGCAATTTGGCGGCTGGTGGTAGGTATCTCCTAATCAGAATGGAAGAAAAGTACCGAGGGTAAAGCCAAATCGTAGCATTATGGGCACCCCTTGATATGTATTTGGCTTTCAGATCTCCATTGCGTTATTCGCTCTCAACAAAAGGGCGTTTCTCATTTAACTGGAGATCAAAGATACTTGGCTGTAAATGAAATCATAAGACTTACTCTAATTTTAATAGCTGTCCAACGTTTTAGGGTAGAGAGAACTTTAATTTTTTTTCAAATTTGCTCGTTTGCTTGGTCTTTTTTCCTAGGGGGGGTTGTGTGTTAATCTTAACTTGTTATGAATCATTTTCAATTTGAGTCCAATAGCGGCTAATTAGATCGCGAAAAGAGGATGTGATTCTATCAAAAAATATGGTAATAAATATATCTTACCAGACGTTTTGTTATGTAGAATCGCTGAGTATTTTTACGAGTTTTGCCGTAAAAATAACGAGTAGAAATACTCAGCAATACTAAACAACAAAATGTCTAACATTTTAGCGTGATAATAAATAAACACAGACGGGCGTGCATCAAAGGTAAGAGCTAAAATTTAACAAACAAAGAGGCTATTGCGCGACAGGATAGGTGTTGAAATTTTTTTGGAGGAATTTTTTAGCGTGTCTACATGAGGTTATCAGTTCATTTCATTTGTTAAGAGAGGCTAAGTCGGGTTTGCAATTATAAAGCACTTCTCCCCTGAGGCAGAAGTTACAGCGGTTTGAGACGGGGTTGTATGGAGCGGCTAGCTTTAGAATCTTCCAAGAAATCGTGTAATTTATGTTCATGCCTTTTAAGTTCCAGACGTGTTTACTTAGTTAAGTGCTGTGTCTTTTGTTAGGGTTGTTGAATGAAGCTTTGTGGTTGGTATATCGTATCTTGAAGGAGTTTTCTATCAGGGCTTTATAGGCTTTGGAGGGTTTGTCGTGTTCGGTTGTTACGGTCGCTTGATAGACAATGATTCCTTGAGGCAGTTTCTACCCATGGGAGACTCGGCTGGGTTTCTACAGTTGCATGCTTTGGTTGGTTTGGCTTTATTGTCTAAGACCGATTTGTCATAGATTTCATACGATGAAGAATCCTTCAACAAGGCAGCGCCGCTCTACCAGAATGCCCTCAACAACAGCGAATACAAGCATAAACTTACATTTTCTCCTCAAACCTCTACCCACCCTCCGAAATGAAAACGAAAGAGAGAAATTATTTGGTACAATCCACCGTAAAGTAGAAATGTAGAAACCAACATCGGACGTGTATTTCTAAAGATACTTGACGAGGAATTCCCCAAGGACAATGTGTTACACAAGATCTTCAACCGCAACACACTAAAGATCAGCTATAGTTATATTCCCAACCTCAAACAAACCCCAAACAGCCACAGCAAATCGCTCTTAGACAATAAAACCAAACCAACCAAAGAATGCAACTGTAGAGACCCAGACTGGCAGAGATTCCCTTACCAAGTCATTGGCGAATCTTGTGTTTTATTCTCCTAGAAATGTATACAGAGAGTTTTGATGGCTACATTCCATTTTTATCAACTGGCTTTTTGAAGGTAAATTGTGAAGAACATTTTCAATAGAAAAAAATAGATCTTTTCAATTTTATTTTTCTATGATTTTCATGATGATTGTTTTGGCTGACGTAAAACTTTCTCTAGACCAGTAAAGTTTTAGCTTCGCGTTATCAAAAAAATTGCGCTGTGTTGTTGCTTTTCTAATTCAATCTCTTTACTTTCTTACTCTGAACTCATAGGGAACCTTCAAATTTAAAGCTGAAGCGTACAACGATGACGAATTCGTGTGGTTTTGCTTCGAGGGAGAAGCAACTTTCTACTAATCGTAACAAGACATCCTTCGTTCTCATCCTTTTGCCTCTTTTTCACTGAGAACAGAAAGTGGTTGATTTATAATTCAGTTATTTTTCAGCTTTTATTTTATTCAAGAACAACTTCAAATCTCATGGCTAGGTCAAATGGATCAATGCATAATATCGAGATGAAAGCACATGAGGTAGCAGGTGATATTAAACAATTTGAGTGATCATCATCATTGATAAATTTTCATGGGCATATCTTTGAATTTTAGACCACTACTGGCTTTAGCTTAGCTTTAACCTGCTGTGCAGGCGTCCTATCAGTGCGAGTTAACGTTAAGAAGCTGAGTTAGCGTTATTTAATCGGCTAAATTTCAATTGGAATTCGAGTCCACGGCAGGGGGAGGGGGTGGGAAGGACAAAACTTTATTATTTACTTGTTCGATTATTATATGTCTGTCAACATTTATAAAAGAGTTTTCAGGAGGCTCTTGGGCCCTTTCACTCTAAGTGGAGAAAAATACTATCATTGGCACGTCGGTGGAAAGAAAATTGGTGATAAATTGATTGAAATATCCAAATAATTTTTTTTCAATAAGTGCGTGAAGAGATCTCTCAGCCTCCTTGAATCGCCGCTCTAAATCGTAAGTTTCAGCAATTATTTTGACGAAGATTAATGAATTCCTCGCTGTCATTATTTACTTTTTGATTGTTAAATGGACATAAGTATAAATTTAAAGTCACTTGTAAAATGAGTTCAAGGTTAATTATAATTTGTAAAAGAACGAGGAAACATTTTTCATCGGAGATCTAACTGTATGCTATTTGATTTAAAGCTATACTAAGGCCCATTCCAAGACTCACGAATGACTCATATACTTGACCATTAAATAAATGGCCTCTTAAGAGCAGGTCTCCGGATGGTGAACACCAGTTTCAACAGGCAAATCGTGTCTGTATTAATCATCTGTTACATTACCAATAAGAAGAGAAAGCTTGGATGTGCCCTGGGAATTTAATTACAATTCTCCTGATATTGTATTTGATTTCCCTAATCTAACTGTACTAAACTGCTTAGAAACTAGTCACGTTCTACCTAGTTAGCATCGTGAAAATGAGTAATTTCTGTTAGTTCATGTACAAAACTAAAACCTTAGACGTTGTGTTCTCTGGAAATAACAGCATTAGCATTAGGTGAATATTGTTTTAAATTGTTCGTTTCACTCTTCCCAATCTCTCATTTCCTCGACGGGTGATCGTGTTTAAAAAACAATTTGAAAAACATCCAAGGCTTTTACCCACTAGAGTTTTTATTTGACATTTACGTAGTTAAATAGCCATTGAATACCAATATATTTGTTTGATTACGCGTCAAGAAGCGCTGTTGAGTTGTTAAAAAAAAAAAAAAAAAAAAAAAAAAAAAAAAAAAAACCTATATGTCAGCGTATAGATTGGTGTATTGGCGTAGTGTAATCTGACCAATGTGTGCGAGACCCCAATAGTTTAAGTATCTTACAGAATAGGAAATTTATAAAAGCAAGAAGTGTATCTGTAAGACATCATAGGACTATATAGATGTAAATATATTTCACCAATCATTAAAGAGCAGATAAAAAAATAATTATCATCTTCTGGCCCTGCTCGCGCAATCCCATAGAAAACCACACTGAGTAAAGGCTGACGAGTGCAGGGCTGGACAGGTTGACATGAGCCTCTCCTGAAAAAATCATCCATCCCTACTGCCTTCGCGTCCCTTTGCTGCAAAAGGGTAGAGGAAAACAACAATGAAGAAAAAGAGTGGTGTTTTTCAAGGAATTAAAGGTTTCTTGTCAAAGCTCTGATTGCATAATTTGTTCTTGCTCTTGTAGCTTGTGTCGGTCCGTTACGTCATTACCTCGAGCCAAATATTTTCCCGTTCGGCCCTCCCACTCAGTCAGTAAGTACATAATCCATTTTTGTGCATGAACACATTTCAACGCAATTGAGAATCGTCCCCTTCAAAATCCACTAAAGCCTGTTTTTCCCGCTACCTTTCCTACTGGTCATAAAAACATTGTTCTACAACTAATTGTAGTAAGATGCGTTTATCCGTATATTTCACTACTGAGATTTGCTCTGTGAGGTGCTATCGTTTGGGTCGCTGATTAGACGAACGACGTATTTTGACAGTCGTTCGCTCACAATCTATGAAATGTGTGCGCCAATAAGAAAAAGATTAAGGATCTATGAAATAAAATGAGAATTGCTTGAACGATTTTCTATTCACTTGCTCCCGCCGATGCATCAAAAAACTCACTCGCAACTTGTGAATAAAAATCGTTCCTGGGCACTTTCCTTGGAGTAATATCTATTTATTAACCTACAATTCCTTCATACCACTAAAACCAGAAAAAGTGCCCGAAGTTAAGTTCCAATTGGATTTACACTGTGATCTCTGCAGAGATGATGGAAAGTCACTCTTAGTGATTAGGTATCGAATGGATATCTGTTTCAGCTAAGATCGTAACGTTCTGAATGCATGCTACTCTTTCTCGTCAGGTGATGAGATGGAAATATTATAAGGCATGATGCTCCGTTGCGATAAAGCAATTTCTTTTCACATAGCACGAGCCTTTGTCATCTCGGGTGAAAGTAATGCATCCATCTTCCGTCGGTTATCTTCCTTCTTTTTTTTTTTGTTTCTTTTGCAAAAAACAACGACGACATTGAGAAGATTAAAGATAATTAAAATGAGGAAAGGAAGCGGCTTCAACTTGAATTCAGTTTCAGTGGATATACTTACAAGTGCTCGATGCTTCTTAGTCCGCTTGAGAAGACCTTGAACGCACTTAGCGAAATTTTGTTTCCCGCTGAAAAATCTGGCAATTAAAAGTACTAAGGAAGTAACATCAAAGTAAACGAAGTTAATTAGTTCATTGTGACATAATCAGAGTAATGCATATGTTGCGATTACTCGTCCTTCTTGTACTCTTCACCCATGGATGCATGCTGCTGAGGAATGAGCTGATGTTTACAAAATACGGTATCGTCATGATTTTTGTCCTTTTCAGGATTAAGAAGGATTTTAGCATTCCGCGAAGTACATCATGGTTTAGCTCAGTCTGCTATTAACTATTAAAAGGGAGAGAGGAGGGGGAGGGGCACTACATTAACGTTTTATCGAAAATTACTGTTCGGAAACCTTCTGCACATTTGAAACCATTCTACATGATGTACCCTGAATAGAATTATCATATTTATTATTTTTCTCTATTTGTTTTCTGGATTATAATGTTCTGGCTGTTATTGTCCATAATCTCTGTCTCAAATTAAAGACACTATACCCACATTCTGTTTAGCTTCTTCAAATTCTGGAATGTGCTATGAGTCAAAATGTCACGTAACGTTACCTCTATGAGTCAAACCAGAATTACGAGTGAAACTTTATTCAGAACATGATTATAGTAGAGTTTACAGTTTGAGGAAGAGAAGGAGTTAAAACATGAGGCCCTTTAAATTTATAGTGCATTTTCTCAAAGCGGTTCGTAGAGAACAACATTCCATAATTAACCCTTCAAGTGTACGTTTTGCACTAAAAAAATAATGGATCATCCCTGCCCATAATTTGCATTGTAACTTAGAGCCAGAAAAAATTACGCGTACCTACAAAGCAATTTAACCAGAACGGAGGGCCTCTTGGATTGATGCAGCGGAATTTGGAAGCTTTTGCCACTGGTTAGGTAGTAGCTAAACGCTCTCGCGGGTGGAAATTTGAGCCAGATCGGTTGCCTTATGAGAATTCGAAATTTATCGACCTTCGAGTGGTGACGGTTGCTGTTCGAGACTGGTTGAAGTTGCCAGCCTCGAGTTTTTTTTTTTTTTTTTTTTTTTTTTTTTTTTTTTTTTTAATACATAGTTGACCGGTAACACCACACGCGTTACAAAGAAAGTCGCCAAAACAGCGTTAAATGGATCGTAAACTACAAAGCAGCTACGGATAAAAGGGAAAGGAGACTTCATACGATATATTCCTCGCTTTTATTTTCCTTTTTGATTTTTCTATAGTTTTTTCCTATTTTACGGCTGATTGGCGACACCGCACGCGCTACAAAGCAAGTCGCCAAAACCGCTTTAATTTTAATCGACCGTTGGCAGCAAAGCGGCTACGGAAAAAAAAAGTAAGGAGACTTCGCATGTTTTATTCCTTGCTTTCATTATCCTTCTAAATTTTTTCTTATTTTTATTCTTTTTCAATTTGTCCTTTTTTAACAGCCCACACATAAGCTTGAAATTCGATCTTCCTGTGTTAGTTACTGCCGTTAATGAACTTTACACCCTAAAGTCATACACAGAACGCTTGGGCCGCCTTTACTGAAATTGGACAATAATGTACAATCGAGTTCGCTGTTTTACGGATGTTACAGCCCGTTATACCCGCACGGGTAGACTAAGTAAGAAATCTGACAGACTTGACATATAGGGGTACCCTGCGATAGTGTTTGTAGGGTCACGTGACTTGTTCGATATAGTTTCTTTGCAAGAGTTGTAGAACTTTGCATGTCGAAAGCTGTGAAAATAAAATGCTGTGTAAAGCTGTGAAGCCGCGAATAAATACATTGTGTTACCAGAACAACGGATTTGAAGTTTAAAGCACTTTTAATAAAGCAACGCTGGTTTCGATCGAAAATCTCTTCAAATGGAAAGCTAGAGATCCTTATTCATTTTCCTAAATATAGTTACCCTTGATTATATAATGTCTACTTACAAGACTGTTAGTTTTGTCAAATTCTGGAATGCGCTCTCAGAAAGAAACTTCAACATGTTCCGTGACAAATCACTGGGAAGAAAAAATTTTTCTCAGGGAATGGGGCTAAATTAAACAAACGGAGGGAGGAGCGAAGACTGTCGGGATCTTCCTAACTTGTTGAAATTCTAGAAGATAAGATAAATACAACATAATAGTATTGGAATTTATATATTTACAAATCCAAACTATACGTACATCTTTTTTAAGTTTGGAATATGGAAGGTGTTTTGAGCAAAGGTCTTCAACTTGTTCCCTGAGAGATTGCTACAAGTGATGAAATAAGAATAACTTCCTCAATTCTTGATTCCAAATATTAAGTGGACAGATAGTTAAAAAGGGCTGGTGCTTAGGAATAAAAAAAGAAAAAGTAATTAATTAACAAAAACTAGGCAATGTCATCTCAACAACAAAAGCGATTCAAAAGTCACAAAGAACGACGTTTTTAAATGGTTCGTGTCTTTAAAGTTTAACCAAATGAACTCTGCGGTTGAATTTCATTATTTGTCCAAAAAAGCTTATCGCTGCCACAAAAGCAAATAAACAGGCTAAGGATATGGGATTTACGAAAGCTAACTCGATGCTACGCCGGAGCCTAGTTGGTTCCTAAAACAGCAAATGATATGCAACAACACTGCTGAAAACACTCACATCGCCGTTGCAAAGATTTCTGGATCCTAAAGTCGCTACTATTCCATATCTAGCGTGCGCTTATGGAACAATGATTCATAAGGAGCTTTGCGCCTGATAAATAATTTATGCAAATGAGCTGGCTGCACACTCAATGTGCAGCCAGCTCATTTGCATAAGTAATTCAAACCAAGGTTTGACACCCCTCAGCAGCATGAGGTGTGCGCCGAACAATCCAGGACACTCGATATTTGGAGTCTAACTTTTGGCCGAACCATCGAGGGTCAAGGGTATTATGTCGAGGTCGAGGGTCTTATGTCGAGGTCGAGGGTCTTATGTCGAGGTCGAGGGTCTTATGTCGAGGTCGAGGGTCTTATGTCGAGGTCGAGGGTCTTATGTTGAGGTCGAGGTTATTTAGTCGAGGGTCCCTTATATTATGTCGAGGGTCCCTTTTTATGTTTGTTTGTTTGTTTGTTTTTTTTTTTGCAGCCCATGTTCCCATGGTCCCTTTCTTCTTTTTCTTGGACTTAGAAAATACGAGTCATCGCATTTCGTGAGACCGGATGTCGATGTTGCTACGAAATCAAGGCAGATTTTATACGTGACGTCCACTGTCCGCGTCCCGGTTCTTTGGCTGACAATATCGACCTGTCGTGCTTTATGAGCCAAGAAAGGCTGTAAAACTATATTACACGGCCAATTTCTTTTTGTCTTAAGAGAGAGAATATGTGAGTTTCTTTATAACACTGCCGTTGGTGCAATACTCATTTAAAGAAGGAGGCGGAGACAAAGCTGCAAAAGGAGATTAGCAAGATACAATTGACTTACACAACCATTATTCTTTCCAAATTCCCAAATCTTGGTATCAAGCTAGGCTATACTTGAATAAATTTTTGGAATTCCCCGCGATCATTCGACTGTTGGCATTTCCCGCCAAATCTGTCTGGTATTTTACCGTCAAAAGAGATTTGATTTTCCGCATCAACAACAGGAATAATAATGCAGTTGTGTACTCACAAATGACATCTGCTGGAAATTCTCGTCGTTTAATTAGTGCGACTCAGAGACCAAATGAAGATGTATGTTAGTTGCCTGGCGTTGAACGAACAGCCTTGTTGGCGGGCTTGAGACCGCTGGCGTGACACTACGTATTGGATCGGGGAATCGACGAAACGTTTCGTTATTTGAAGAAGCATTCGGCCCGATTCCACATTGATTTTTCGTTTGCACCTCTAGAACCTTTTTGGGTCGAGCCTGGATCCTGTAACTCTTGAAAGTTCAGCCCATCGATCGGAGACCTCGGCTTTCATGATGAGATCGCTTTAAGTGATTCCGATCCAAAATTAAAATATTCATTGTGAATTGTCAATTAATATGTGACTACAACAGACATGGATAACTGAAACTTTATATTCTCAGTAATTCCTTGATTCTTATGAGGTAAGGTTACAAAATGCCAAGAAATGTATTTTTGAAAATGCAGCAATGTTTTGCCACAAATTCTAAATCACAGCTGATGAGACTACACGCATTTGTATCTTTTTTCGGCATTCTTCGTCCCCTCAGTTTTTTCTCCAGTTTTTTTTTGTTTTAATTCTTGGGTTTCAGGTGACGTCACAAGCTTTGCTGAAGTTAGTGTGCGCCATGTTAATGTCCCTCGGGTGTCAAATTTATGAATAATTAGTCGATTTCTATAGTGAAGCCCTCTCTCTTATCGCCGTATTATTTCGTCAACTACATGAATATCCAGAAAGAAAAGAGCGATAAAAGTACTTGGCATTCATCTTAAGGTATCCCAGTGCTCTCTGAGTATGCCGAAAGCTTAGAGAGTTGGAAGGAAAGATGTTTGCAAAAGATCTCGGTCATCTGGGGTTGACCCTGCAAGCATACCAGCCGAGAAGTTCAGTCCAAAATTCTTGCCTCCTGTGGAAGTGTCGGACTTGCTGAGTTACCTCGTTCTTGAGACCAGCTTCTACACCAAGAAGCAGTTCAAGGCGTTCAAGAGTCTAGAGGCGTTTAATCAATGGTGTCGGGATTTGTAACCTCAGTTGTAGGCAAAGTAATCGCCGGCAAGTATATCGTGAGAGCGCGAGTTTGGCATTCGCAGCATATGAATGATCCTTTAGTGAACATTTGGGTCATTTCCGAAAACGATGGGTCTATTTTGTCAGCCCATTGCTAGGGATACAAAGCTGGACTGGCTGAGTCATGCTCACATATCGCGAGTGTTTCATTTTATGTTAGAGGCAACTACTCGAATTCATGGCAAGCGCGCTGGGTGTCACGAAAACTCAGACCCCTCGAAGTGTTCTCCAAGCTTCCGAAGTGCTCCATAATTTTATAGTGCATAGCATAAAGCATGAACCAATTGTTTTACAACATAACCGGTGGAATAATGCAACAAATCCGACGCGCAAGACGGAAAACAATATCAAGACTGATTGTTCAGTGAAGCATATCATGACGGCGCTGATGCCGAGTCTTCTTTCCCGTTGTTTTTCTCTTTCTGCCTTATTTAAGAACCCTAGCCCAAGGGTCACAAAATTGTCTTCGTTTTGGGACTGGTGGGCCGAGTCTCTGTTTGTATCCATTATCATGGCGAAATATTTAAGAATTTTAACAGAGCTACAACATGGATTCTGTGCGACGAAGTACAAAAAAGTAAACAAACGTCCCTTTCGGCTTGTCAAAATCACGCCACATTTTAATACCAGTTAACTGTGAATGAAAAGCTCAAAATTAACGGGAAAAATAGAGGAAATCTAAGCTAAATGAAGTCTTGTATCACTGTAAAATGTTTCCATATCAAACTCACGGGGCACAAATACTCTCTTACTGAATTTCGTGACCACGCCCACTTCATCGGCCCACTCAAATCTAGTGCGATCTTTGGATGTTATATCATCTTGCCGACTTTCTGTATAAAAAGTTAACAATGTACCACCGAAATATTGAACTATAATATCATGGCTTTCCATTTTGTGTATTTTCGTACTACAAAGTAAAGTTTTTCCCTCGTCATTTTCACCTTTTGCCGAGCGGGTCCGTCAAAATTAAGAAGGCGTTCGTGGTCAAAACAAGACCGAGCAAGGAGTCTTGGGCGATCTGTTTTACGCAAGCACAAATTGAAATTGCACCGCCAAAATCAAAGGGAGGAAAAAATTTCCTTTGTTTTGATATGTAAAGTGTCGACCAAGGAGCAGATTGAACCTCGTCAAATGGCTAGTCAAAACAGCCACACCTTCCTCCCTTTGCTCGTTTCCTGTTTTATAAGCGTGAAAGCAGTGGGAGAAGAATCGGGTAGCTCGTAAAGCGCTTCACCATCGTTTACTTACGAGATAAACAGGTAAGATTTGTAAAGTTATTTTCCGAAAGAGTCGGAATGAATACATTTTTTCAGGTTAGATTACTGTTTTTACCCTAAACGTCGTCCAATAAATTTTTGTTGCAGCCTACTAATCTATACAATTTCGAAGGAAAATATTCAGATGCCTCACCGTCCCCGAAGGGGGTTCTGTCCTGGTGTACCAGTTCATAAGGGAATTACCATTGTTCTTTCTTTGTTTAAGAGTTATCGGTTAGCTATTGTGTATTGTTTGGTCTTTTGTATTGACTATTGTGAACCGGTACATGAGGACAGAACCCCGAAGGGTCTCCACTCATCGAAGCGTGTACTGTAGCCAATGTGGTGAGTTTTCAGTCTCTTGTTGGGTTTGTCAACCTCCGTGACTTCAGTATCATACAATTTTGTATCTTTTCTCTGTGAAATGGCCTTTTTAACTGGGGTGTATGCTGAGTATTCGTTGCAGAATCGCTTTGGTTCTCTTATCTCTCTCTTTGGCTTGTCCGCCATTTTGAAAATTTGCTCAGGAGGGCATCTGGGTTAGCAGCCGCGCCAGGCTGGAACCACAAAAACAAATGTCCATCGCAGTGGAGAAACAGTTTGATATGATACTCAACGATCGGACGATTTTGCGAAACGTGCAACTTGCGGCCTTGTTTTTGCTGCTTCAGTTGGATCAAGACCCAAAAGGTCAAAATACACGCGGCATTACCAGGAGTGATCGTGAGTCGAATTTATCTCTTGAATTCTCGAGGGGTCTGAGTTTTCGGGGTCTGAGGTCTGAGGTCTGAGTTTTCGGGGTGTGAGTTTTCGTGACACCCCAAGCTCGCTTGCACTTAGGTAAAATGCTCATGGATTTTGCCGACATATGTCAATGAAGTGCCGTATGCGAGGGCTAAAGACATCGATTTCTCGTCGGCTAAGAAGCTCAAAGAAAAGCTCGACCAAACAATCGAGGATCTAAAACAGCCGCAAGCCTCGAGCCATACAACAACTTCTAGTTCCTCCTGTTCTTCCCCTTGATTTGTAATGATCTTAGTTATAGCGCATTAGATCATATATCTAATGAATTTTGCGCTATAGAAATAATAAAATTATTAAATTATTATACGAAAAAGTCCTTAGTCTCTCTGCTTTCTACTTTTGCTCGAACACCCAACAACAATGCATAAAATCATCCCTTCTTTCTCACATGAACTCTTCGTGAGATACGGTTTGCTTACGCTCAAGGGACACCAAGATGGCGGATAGTAACCGTTGCTAAGCTATTGGTCACGTGGGTGAAACCCAAGAATATACTATTCATATAATTCAAGGGCTCGTTTAATTCGTCGTGAGCTGTTGGTTTATCTTCATAGCATGCCCAGTTTTGATTAACCGCACAGACACCTACCGACTGCAAGTGTTAATCGGTTCTCGACGTTGATGACAGAAATGATAGCGCCTATTTAGAATACACGCTGCGAATTTTTTTTCGGGGCCAAAGTTCGTCATGACATACGTGAGAGAGGTTCTCTCGTTCACGTTTCCGTAAGCATTGTCATTTTTAATGAAGGCGTATTCTTGGATTTAGCTCAGTTGATTATTTGTCAAATTCCTAAAGAGACAGAAAATTGAAAAGGGGGCGGTGGAATACAACAGGATTGACTTGATAGGAAAGTTATCGATTAACTTTGTCTTTAGGGGAAAAGCTCTTACAATTTTATTTTAGTTTCATAATATAATGTTTTTGGGATCCGGAATCGAGCTTATATAGAGTCCGGAATCCAGGAATGTACAGTAAGAAGGCAGCAAGGTGCGGGATTCTTTTATGAACGGGAAGCGGAAATCGGCGATATCTGGGAACGGGACACGGGAAATAAACAATTAAACGAACCGAGAACCGGGAAATCCGTTGACGAGAATTTATCAAGAAATTGATCTACGTGAAAATAAATAAAAAAAGAGCCTATCCTTCCACGTTTCCTTTTTTGGGGGATCTCGTTTCACTTCTCCCCACAAACGCGAACGTGAAACGCGATCCTCTAAAATTGCCGGCGTGTGAGGCTAAAGAAAACTGCACAAAAGTTAGTTATGTTTTTTACATTCCAGGTACACGGCCTTTGCTATGGACTGTTGTTTTCATTACGACCCACTGGTGATATCTAAACATTCTGAGCCTTGACTTTTTCTGTATTAGTGACCTTTGATTTCTTGGTAATGGACTAAGAAAAAACTTCATGATCAGGATCGAGATTGGCCGGTATAAACTTGTCGAAAACGCACCAACACGTTTCCTAGTTAATCAGCATCTTTATTCTAAGAATCACTGCGCTTAAACTCCGGGCTTAACTTCAGCATCAACCGTCACGAGAGCGTACAGGATCGCTGTATTTAACTAAGGCTACGTGATACCTAGGAGTACAAAGTACATTCTGGGAAATTGAGTGAACTCATTTCCGGTCATACACAAGAAAAACGAAATACGGCATTGTTCACGGTTTCCAACATAAACTATCGGGATTACGGGATTGAAGAAATTTTTAGTCGGGATCAAGGGCTTGAAGACTCTTATTGGGAACCTTCCATAAAGGTACTCACAATATTGCCATATTGGGTGGAAGATCATGTGGTACGTGTGTAATTCCGCTACAATAGACAATGACTCGATCGGGGCCAAAAGGTTCGCATTGACAACTTCCTGGATGAAACTGTTTTGGACAACAGAGCCCAGAGGCCATGAGCCACAGTACCAAAACTACGAGTGCCAAAGTATTGCATGTCAATGATCGGATTGCAGATGCCTTCGATTCCTCATCTGCCAAGACATGAAAAAATATATATCCCGTGAAAATTAACAAATGAATTATCCACCATCTGCATAATGTATGATTTTCAAGATATGCAATGCCAAGTTCGAAATACCTGGAGTGAATCTACATTGTTCAAACGTCTGTTTCTGCACATGTGCATATAATTTAAGTATCAATTTTACTTCGAACCATCCGCTAGAACATGGAATATATCACACGATTGTAATCTTCATCATTGATCCAAATGCAAGAACTTTAATTTATCATGATGTAGCTAATACCTGAGGAAATGTTGCGTGCCATAAAGTTCATAGTTCTTAGTAACATGAGATGTTAAACGAGACGGGTGTGTCATGTATGACATGGTATTATACGAATCGAGGGAAAAGGCTGTTTTTCAAGGTCGCTGATGAATGGAAATATAGGATTAAGCTCTTTCTAGTCTTCTTTAATAAACTGGCTCTTTATTCAAACCTTTAAATGAAGGAAAATAATTCAGCATAGAGCAATACCAAGCGTGGACCAAATTTCCTACCACTGTACGTTTGAATATAATAGTCAGAAATAAAAGATCTTACCTCAGTAAGGCTTTAAGCGGGTCCGCTTGAAGGCGATGTCAAATTGTATATCAAATACTATTCTGCCTAATTGTTTTGAAATCATCAAACGGTCTGAAAAATGAGAATTGAATTTCAAAAGAGTCAATGAACCCGGCTTCGATAGATTAACTTGTTTTGCTTTAATAGATGCCTTTAACAAGAAAAAAGATATAAAAGTTCCAAGCTGCTCAACCTTAAGTTTATCCCAAGCCTACTTCATTCCTAGTCGTGGCATAGAAGTGAAACAAAAGAAGGGTTATCTTAATAAAGGAGGCAGAAGCGGAAGGAACAGTATTGTTCTTAATGAACAGACGCTAATTTTCATGATAATACCAAATAAGATTAGATAGTAATTTACAGCTTCTGTCTAGTTAGAGATAAAAAAAAGGAAAGAAAAACATTTTGAAGGACAGTTATTCTACATGACCTGGCCCTCGTAAGAAAACAATTAACCGAAAGTGAGTGCAGGTGTACAAAGAAAGAAAATGTAAATAAAATAAATAATGTATATGTGCACGATCCTTCGCAGTAAAGCACTATTTAAGCAATAGTGAAAATCAGACCTGAAAAAAATTCAGGCCTGTACGGGACTCGAACCACTGACTTCTACGATACTAGTGCAGCGCTCTACCAATTGAGCTAACAAGCCAACTGGGAGCAGGCCATCAAATTAATTCGACTTAAACCCGTAGATGATAAATCAAACAACAAACATATGAAATACATATATATGAACTGCGGTTATGAAACGTATCTGTGCACGATCCTTCGCAGTAAAGCACTATTTAAGCAATAGTGAAAATCAGACCTGAAAAAAATTCAGGCCTGTACGGGATTCGAACCACTGACCTCTGCGATACTAGTGTAGCGCTCTACCAATTGAGCTAACAATCTTATGTTTTTTTCTTCTAGAAACGTATAGAAACAATTTTGATGGCTACATTCCAGCTCTTGGCTTTTTAAAGGTAAATTGTGAAGAATCTTTTCAATGGAAGATAGTAGATCTTTTCATCCTTTTTTTTTTTATTTTTTTTTTTTATCTTCATAGTAATTGTTTTGGCTAACGTTAAAATCTCGCCAGACCAGTACAGTTTTACCTTCGCGTTATCACAAAAATTGCGCCGTGTTGTTACTTTTCTGATTAATTCACTTTATTTTCTCATTCTGAACTCACAGGGAACCTTCAAATTTAAAGGTGAAGCGTACAACGATGACGGATTCATGTGGTTTTGCGCCGAGGGAGAAGTAGCTTTTTACTCATCTTAACAGGACCTCTTTGCTCTCATCCCCTAGCCTCTTTTTCACTGAGAACGA